>NW_018745048.1:0-42954 GCF_001683475.1 Chenopodium quinoa | reverse complement strand
AAATGAGAGTCAAATACGTTCAAACAAAGCTAATTAAATCAAATAAAAGTCAAATACATTCTACAAAGCTAATTGAATCAAATGAAAGTCAAACACATTCAAACAAAGCTATTTTAATCAAATGAAAGTCAAATACATTCTACAAAGCTAATTGAATCAAATGAAAGTCAAACACATTCAAACAAAGCTATTTAAATCAAATAAATGTCAAATACAGCTATTTTAAAAATGAGAGTCAAATACATTCAAACAAAGCTACCAAATCATTCTACAAAGCAAATTGAATCAAATGAAAGTCAAACACATTCAAACAAAGCTATTTGAATCAAATAAAAGTCAAATACATTCTAAAGCAAATAATCAAATGAAAGTCAAACACAAAACAAGGAATTGAATCAAATGAAAGTCAAACACATTCAAATAAAGCTATTTGAATCAAAAGAGAGTCAAATACATTCAAACAAAGCTAATTAAATCAAATAAAAGTCAAATACATTCTACAAAGCAAATTGAATCAAATGAAAGTCAAACACATTCAAACAAAGCTATTTGAATCAAATGAAAGTCAAATACATTCTACAAAGCTAATTGAATCAAATGAAAGTCAAACACATTCAAACAAAGCTATTTGAATCAAATGAAAGTCAAATACATTCTACAAAGCTAGTTGAATCAAATGAAAGTCAAAGCACATTCAAACAATGCTATTTGAATCAAATGAAAGTCGAACACATTCAAACAAAGGAATTTGAATCAAATGAAAGTCAAACACATTCAACAAAGCTATTTGAATCAAATGAAAGTCAAAGCTATTTGAATCAATGAAAGTCAAAACATTCAAACAAAGCTAAATCAAATGAAAGTCAAATACATTCTAAAAAGCTAAAGAAAGTCAAGCACATTCAAACAATGCTATTTGAATCAAATGAAAGTCAACACATTCAAACAAAGCTATTTGAATCAAATAAAAGTCAATACATTCTACAAAGCAAATCGAATCAAATGAAAGTCAAACACATTCGAACAAAGCTATTTTAATCAAATGAAAGTCAAATACATTCTTCAAAGCAAATCGAATCAAATGAAAGTCAAACACATTCAAACAAAGCTATTTGAATCAAATGAAAGTCAAATACATTCTACAAAGCTAATTGAATCAAATGATAGTCAAACACATTCAAACAAAGCTATTTTAATCAAATGAAAGTCAAATACATTCTACAAAGCTAGTTGAATCAAATGAAAGTCAAGCACATTCAAACAATGCTATTTGAATCAAATGAAAGTCGAACACATTCAAACAAAGGAATTTGAATCAAATGAAAGTCAAACACATTCAAACAAAGCTATTTGAATCAAATAAAAGTCTAATACATTCTACAAAGCAAATCGAATCAAATGAAAGTCAAACACATTCGAACAAAGCTATTTTAATCAAATGAAAGTGAAATACATTCTACAAAGCAAATTGAATCAAATGAAAGTCAAAACACATTCAAACAAAGCTATTTGAATCAAATGAAAGTACAATACATTCTACAAAGCTAATTGAATCAAATGAAAGTCAAACACATTCAAACAAAACTATTTTAATCAAATGAAAGTCAAATACATTCTACAAAGCTAGTTGAATCAAATGAAAGTCAAGCACATTCAAACAATGCTATTTGAATCAAATGAAAGTCGAACACATTCAAACACAGGAATTTGAATCAAATGAAAGTCAAACACATTCAAATAAAGCTATTTTAATTAAATGAGAGTCAAATACGTTCAAACAAAGCTAATTAAATCAAATAAAAGTCAAATACATTCTACAAAGCTAATTGAATCAAATGAAAGTCAAACACATTCAAACAAAGCTATTTTAATCAAATGAAAGTCAAATACATTCTACAAAGCTAATTGAATCAAATGAAAGTCAAACACATTCAAACAAAGCTATTTAAATCAAATAAATGTCAAATACATTCTATAAAGCTATTTTAATCAAATGAGAGTCAAATACATTCAAACAAAGCTAATTAAATCAAATAAAAGTCAAATACATTCTACAAAGCAAATTGAATCAAATGAAAGTCAAACACATTCAAACAAAGCTATTTGAATCAAATAAAAGTCAAATACATTCTACAAAGCAAATCGAATCAAATGAAAGTCAAACACATTCAAACAAAGGAATTTGAATCAAATGAAAGTCAAACACATTCAAATAAAGCTATTTGAATCAAAAGAGAGTCAAATACATTCAAACAAAGCTAATTAAATCAAATAAAAGTCAAATACATTCTACAAAGCAAATTGAATCAAATGAAAGTCAAACACATTCAAACAAAGCTATTTGAATCAAATGAAAGTCAAATACATTCTACAAAGCTAATTGAATCAAATGAAAGTCAAACACATTCAAACAAAGCTATTTGAATCAAATGAAAGTCAAATACATTCTACAAAGCTAGTTGAATCAAATGAAAGTCAAGCACATTCAAACAATGCTATTTGAATCAAATGAAAGTCGAACACATTCAAACAAAGGAATTTGAATCAAATGAAAGTCAAACACATTCGAACAAAAGCTATTTTAATCAAATGAAAGTCAAATAAATTCTATAAAGCTATTTGAATCATATGAAAGTCAAACACATTCAAACAAAGCTATTTTAATCAAATGAAAGTCAAATACATTCTAAAAAGCTAGTTAAATAATATGAAAGTCAAGCACATTCAAACAATGCTATTTGAATCAAATGAAAGTCAAACACATTCAAACAAAGCTATTTGAATCAAATAAAAGTCGAATACATTCTACAAAGCAAATCGAATCAAATGAAAGTCAAACACATTCGAACAAAGCTATTTTAATCAAATGAAAGTCAAATACATTCTTCAAAGCAAATCGAATCAAATGAAAGTCAAACACATTCAAACAAAGCTATTTGAATCAAATGAAAGTCAAATACATTCTACAAAGCTAATTGAATCAAATGATAGTCAAACACATTCAAACAAAGCTATTTTAATCAAATGAAAGTCAAATACATTCTACAAAGCTAGTTGAATCAAATGAAAGTCAAGCACATTCAAACAATGCTATTTGAATCAAATGAAAGTCGAACACATTCAAACAAAGGAATTTGAATCAAATGAAAGTCAAACACATTCAAACAAAGCTATTTGAATCAAATAAAAGTCTAATACATTCTACAAAGCAAATCGAATCAAATGAAAGTCAAACACATTCGAACAAAGCTATTTTAATCAAATGAAAGTCAAATACATTCTACAAAGCAAATTGAATCAAATGAAAGTCAAACACATTCAAACAAAGCTATTTGAATCAAATGAAAGTCAAATACATTCTACAAAGCTAATTGAATCAAATGAAAGTCAAACACATTCAAACAAAAACTATTTTAATCAAATGAAAGTCAAATACATTCTACAAAGCTAGTTGAATCAAATGAAAGTCAAGCATATTCAAACAATGCTATTTGAATCAAATGAAAGTCGAACACATTCAAACAAAGGAATTTGAATCAAATGAAAATCAAACACATTCAAATAAAGCTATTTGAATTAAATGAGAGTCAAATACATTCAAACAAAGCTAATTAAATCAAATAAAAGTCAAATACATTCTACAAAGCTAATTGAATCAAATGACAATCAAACACGTTCAAACAAAGCTATTTTAATCAAATGAAAGTCAAATACATTCTACAAAGCTAATTGAATCAAATGAAAGTCAAACACATTCAAACAAAGCTATTTAAATCAAATATATGTCAAATAAATTCTATAAAGCTATTTGAATCAAATGAGAGTCAAATACATTCAAACAAAGCTAATTAAATCAAATAAAAGTCAAATACATTCTACAAAGCAAATTGAATCAAATGAAAGTCAAACACATTCAAACAAAGCTATTTGAATCAAATAAAAGTCAAATACATTCTACAAAGCAAATCGAATCAAATGAAAGTCAAACACATTCAAACAAAGGAATTTGAATCAAATGAAAGTCAAACACATTCAAATAAAGCTATTTGAATCAAATGAGAGTCAAATACATTCAAACAAAGCTAATTAAATCAAATAAAAGTCAAATAAATTCTACAAAGCAAATTGAATTAAATGAAAGTCAAACACATTCAAACAAAGCTATTTAAATCAAATAAAAGTCAAATACATTCTACAAAGCAAATCGAATCAAAAGAAAGTCAAACACATTCAAACAAAGGAATTTGAATCAAATGAAAGTCAAACACATTCAAATAAAGTTATTTGAATCAAATGAGAGTCAAATACATTCAAACAAAGCTAATTAAATCAAATAAAAGTCAAATAAATTCTATAAAACAAATTGAATCAAATGAAAGTCAAACACATTCAAACAAAGCTATTTGAATCAAATGAAAGTCAAACACATTCAAATAAAGCTATTTAAATCAAATAAATGTCAAATAAATTCTATAAAGCTATTTGAATCAAATGAAAGTCAAACACATTCAAACAAAAGCTATTTGAATCAAATGAAAGTAAAATACATTCTACAAAGCTAATTGAATCAAATGAAAGTCAAACACATTCAAACAAAGCTATTTGAATCAAATGAAAGTCAAATACATTCTACAAAGCTAATTGAATCAAATGAAAGTCAAACACATTCAAACAAAGCTATTTGAATCAAATGAAAGTCAAATACATTCTACAAAGCTAGTTGAATCAAATGAAAGTCAAGCACATTCAAACAATGCTATTTGAATCAAATGAAAGTCGAACACATTCAAACAAAGGAATTTGAATCAAATGAAAGTCAAACACATTCGAACAAAGCTATTTTAATCAAATGAAAGTCAAATAAATTCTATAAAGCTATTTGAATCAAATGAAAGTCAAACACATTCAAACAAAGCTATTTGAATCAAATGAAAGTCAAATACATTCTACAAAGTTAATTGAATCAAATGAAAGTCAAACACATTCAAACAAAGCTATTTTAATCAAATGAAAGTCAAATACATTCTACAAAGCTAATTGAATCAAATGAAAGTCAAACACATTCAAACAAAGCTATTTACATCAAATAAATGTCAAATACTTTCTATAAAGCTATTTGAATCAAATGAAAGTCTAACACATTCCAACAAAGCTATTTGAATCAAATGAAAGTCAAATACATTCTTCAAAGCAAATCGAATCAAATGAAAGTCAAACACATTCAAACAAAGCTATTTGAATCAAATGAAAGTCAAATACATTCTACAAAGCTAATTGAATCAAATGATAGTCAAACACATTCAAACAAAGCTATTTTAATCAAATGAAAGTCAAATACATTCTACAAAGCTAGTTGAATCAAATGAAAGTCAAGCACATTCAAACAATGCTATTTGAATCAAATGAAAGTCGAACACATTCAAACAAAGGAATTTGAATTAAATGAAAGTCAAACACATTCAAACAAAGCTATTTGAATCAAATAAAAGTCTAATACATTCTACAAAGCAAATCGAATCAAATGAAAGTCAAACACATTCGAACAAAGCTATTTTAATCAAATGAAAGTCAAATACATTCTACAAAGCAAATTGAATCAAATGAAAGTCAAACACATTCAAACAAAGCTATTTGAATCAAATGAAAGTCAAATACATTCTACAAAGCTAATTGAATCAAATGAAAGTCAAACACATTCAAACAAAACTATTTTAATCAAATGAAAGTCAAATACATTCTACAAAGCTAGTTGAATCAAATGAAAGTCAAGCACATTCAAACAATGCTATTTGAATCAAATGAAAGTCGAACACATTCAAACAAAGGAATTTGAATCAAATGAAAATCAAACACATTCAAATAAAGCTATTTGAATTAAATGAGAGTCAAATACATTCAAACAAAGCTAATTAAATCAAATAAAAGTCAAATACATTCTACAAAGCTAATTGAATCAAATGAAAGTCAAACACATTCAAACAAAGCTATTTGAATCAAATAAAAGTCAAATACATTCTACAAAGCAAATCGAATCAAATGAAAGTCAAACACATTCAAACAAAGGAATTTGAATCAAATGAAAGTCAAACACATTCAAATACAGCTATTTGAATCAAATGAGAGTCAAATACATTCAAACAAAGCTAATTAAATCAAATAAAAGTCAAATAAATTCTACAAAGCAAATTGAATCAAATGAAAGTCAAACACATTCAAACAAAGCTATTTAAATCAAATAAAAGTCAAATACATTCTACAAAGCAAATCGAATCAAAAGAAAGTCAAACACATTCAAACAAAGGAATTTGAATCAAATGAAAGTCAAACACATTCAAATAAAGTTATTTGAATCAAATGAGAGTCAAATACATTCAAACAAAGCTAATTAAATCAAATAAAAGTCAAATAAATTCTATAAAACAAATTGAATCAAATGAAAGTCAAACACATTTAAACAAAGCTATTTGAATCAAATGAAAGTCAAACACATTCAAATAAAGCTATTTAAATCAAATAAATGTCAAATAAATTCTATAAAGCTATTTGAATCAAATGAAAGTCAAACACATTCAAACAAAAGCTATTTGAATCAAATGAAAGTAAAATACGTTCTACAAAGCTAATTGAATCAAATGAAAGTCAAACACATTCAAACAAAGCTATTTGAATCAAATGAAAGTCAAATACATTCTACAAAGCTAGTTGAATCAAATGAAAGTCAAGCACATTCAAACAATGCTATTTGAATCAAATGAAAGTCGAACACATTCAAACAAAGGAATTTGAATCAAATGAAAGTCAAACACATTCAAACAAAGCTATTTGAATCAAATAAAAGTCGAATACATTCTACAAAGCAAATCGAATCAAATGAAAGTCAAACACATTCGAACAAAGCTATTTTAATCAAATAAAAGTCAAATACATTCTTCAAAGCAAATCGAATCAAATGAAAGTCAAACACATTCAAACAAAGCTATTTGAATCAAATGAAAGTCAAATACATTCTACAAAGCTAATTGAATCAAATGAAAGTCAAACACATTCAAACAAAGCTATTTTAATCAAATGAAAGTCAAATACATTCTACAAAGCTAGTTGAATCAAATGAAAGTCAAGCACATTCAAACAATGCTATTTGAATCAAATGAAAGTCGAACACATTCAAACAAAGGAATTTGAATCTAATGAAAGTCAAACACATTCAAATAAAGCTATTTAAATCAAATAAATGTCAAATAAATTCTATAAAGCTATTTGAATCAAATGAAAGTCAAACACATTCAAACAAAGCTATTTGAATCAAATGAAAGTCAAATACATTCTACAAAGTTAATTGAATCAAATGAAAGTCAAACACATTCAAACAAAGCTATTTTAATCAAATGAAAGTCAAATACATTCTACAAAGCTAGTTGAATCAAATGAAAGTCAAACACATTCAAACAAAGCTATTTTAATCAAATGAAAGTTAAATACATTCTACAAAGCTAATTGAATCAAATGAAAGTCAAACACATTCAAACAAAGCTATCTTAATCAAATGAAAGTCAAATACATTCTATAAACTAGTTGAATCAAATGAAAGTCAAGCACATTCAAACAATGCTATTTGAATCAAATGAAAGTCGAACACATTCAAACAAAGGAATTTGAATCAAATGAAAGTCAAACACATTCAAATAAAGCTATTTGAATCAAATGAGAGTCAAATACATTCAAACACAGCTAATTAAATCAAATAAAAGTCAAAAACATTCTACAACGCAAATTGAATCAAATGAAAGTCAAACACATTCAAACGAAGCTATTTGAATCAAATAAAAGTCAAATACATTCTACAAAGTAAATTAAATCAAATGAAAGTCAAATACATTCAAACAAAGCTATTTTAATCAAATGAAAGTCAAACACATTCAAACAAAGCTATTTGAATCAAATGAAAGTCAAACACATTCTACAAAGCTATTTGAATCAAATGAAAGTCAAATACATTCTACAAAGCTAATTGAATCTAATGAAAGTCAAACAAATTCAAACAAAGCTATTTAAATCAAATAAATGTCAAATACATTCTATAAAGCTATTTGAATCAAATGAAAGTCAAACACATTCAAACAAAGCTATTTGAATCAAATGAAAGTCAAACACATTCAAACAAAGCTATTTGAATCAAATGAAAGTCAAATACATTCTACAAAGCTAATTGAATCAAATGAAAGTCAAACACATTCAAACAAAGCTATTTTAATCAAATGAAAGTCAAATACATTCTACAAAGCTAATTGAATCAAATGAAAGTCAAACACATTCAAACAAAGCTATTTAAATCAAATAAATGTCAAATACATTTTATAAAGCTATTTGAATCAAATGAAAGTCAAACACATTCAAACAAAGCTATTTGAATCAAATGAAAGTCAAATACATTCTACAAAGCAAATTGAATCAAATGAAAGTCAAACACATTCAAAAAAAGCTATTTGAATCAAATGAAAGTCAAATACATTCTACAAAGCTAATTGAATCAAATGAAAGTCAAACACATTCAAATAAAGCTATTTTAATCAAATGAAATTCAAATACATTCTACAAAGCTAGTTGAATACATTGAAAGTCAAGCACATTGAAACAAAGCTATTTGAATCAAATGAAAGTCAAACACATTCAAACAAAGCTATTTTAATCAAATGAAAGTCAAATACATTCTACAAAGCTATTTGAATGAAATGAAAGTCAAGCACATTCAAACAAAGCTATTTGAATCAAATAAAAGTCGAACACATTTAAACAAAGAAAATTGAATCAAATGAAAGTTAAACACTTTCAAACAAAGCTATTTGAATCAAATGAGAAACAAATACATTCTACAAAGCAAATCGAATCAAATGAAAGTCAAACACATTCAAACAAAGCTATTTGAATCAATTGAAAGTCCAACACATTCAAACAAAGCTATTTGAATCAAATGAAAGTCAAACACATTCTACAAAGCTATTTGAATCAAATGAAAGTCAAATACATTCTACAAAGCTAGTTGAATCAAATGAAAGTCAAACACATTCAAACAAAGCTATTTAAATCAAATAAATGTCAAATACATTCTATAAAGCTATTTGAATCAAATGAAAGTCAAACACATTCAAACAAAGCTATTTGAATCAAATGAAAGTCAAATACATTCTACAAAGTTAATTGAATCAAATGAAAGTCAAACACATTCAAACAAAGCTATTTGAATCAAATGAAAGTCAAATACATTCTACAAAGCTAATTGAATCAAATGAAAGTCAAACACATTCAAACAAAGCTATTTAAATCAAATGAAAGTCAAATAAATTCTACAAAGCTAGTTGAATCAAAAGAAAGTCAAGCACATTCAAACAAAGCTATTTGAATCAAATGAAAGTCGAACACATTCAAACAAAGGAATTTGAATCAAATGAAAGTCAAACACATTCAAATATAGCTATTTGAATCAAATGAGAGTCAAATACATTCAAACAAAGCTAATTAAATCAAATAAAACTCAAAAACATTCTACAAAGCAAATTGAATCAAATGATATTAAATCAAATGAAAGTCAAACACATTCAAATAAAGCTATTTGAATCAAATGAAAGTCTAACACATTCAAACAAAGTTATTTAAATAAAATGAAAGTGAAATGCATTCTACAAAGCTAACTAAATCAAATGAAAGTCAAACACATTCAAACAAAGCTATTTGCAACAAATGAAAGTTAAATACATTCTACAAAGCTAATTGAATCAAATGAAAGTTAAACACATTCAAACAAAGCTAATCGAATCAAATGAAAGTCAAACACATTCAATCAAAGCTATTTGAATCAAATGAAAGTCAAATACATTCTACAAAGCTAATTGAATAAAATGAAAGTCAATCACATTCAAACAAAGCTATTTGAATCAAATGAAAGTCAAATGCATTCTACAAAGCTATTTGAATTAAATGAAAGTCAAACACATTCAAACAAAGCTAATTGAATCATATGAATGTTATACACATTCAAACAAAGCTAATTGAATCAAATGAAAGTCAAACACATTCAATCAAAGCTATTTGAATCAAATGAAAGTCAAATACATTCTACAAAGCTAATTGAATAAAATGAAAGTCAATCACATTCAAACAAAGCTATTTGAATCAAATGAAAGTCAAATGCATTCTACAAAGCTATTTGAATCAAATGAAAGTCAAATACATTAAACAAAGCTACTTGAATCAAATGAGAGTCATCTACATTCAAACAAAGCTAATTAAATCAAATAAAAGTCAAATACATTCTACAAAGCAAATTGAATCAAATGAAAGTCAAACACATTCTACAAAGCTATTTGAATCAAATGAAAGTCAAATACATTCTACAAAGCTAATTGAATCAAATGAAAGTCAAACACATTCAAACAAAGCTATTTGAATCAAATGAAAGTCAAATACATTCTACAAAGCTAATTGAATCAAATGAAAGTCAAACACATTCAAACAAAGCTATTTTAATCAAATGAAAGTCAAATACATTCTACAAAGCTAATTGAATCAAATGAAAGTCAAACACATTCAAACAAAGCTATTTAAATCAAATAAATGTCAAATACATTCTATAAAGCTATTTGAATCAAATGAAAGTCAAACACATTTAAACAAAGCTATTTGAATCAAATGAAAGTCAAATACATTCTACAAAGCAAATCGAATCAAATGAAAGTCAAACACATTCAAACAAAGCTATTTGAATCAAATGAAAGTCAAATACATTCTACAAAGCTAATTGAATCAAATGAAAGTCAAACACATTCAAACAAAGCTATTTTAATCAAATGAAAGTTAAATACATTCTACAAAGCTAGTTGAATCAAATGAAAGTCAAGCACATTCAAACAAAGCTATTTGAATCAAATGAAAGTCAAACACATTCAAACAAAGGAATTTGAATCAAATGAAAGTCAAACACATTCAAATAAAGCTA
Organism: Chenopodium quinoa; assembly: GCF_001683475.1. Lineage (NCBI taxonomy): Eukaryota > Viridiplantae > Streptophyta > Magnoliopsida > Caryophyllales > Amaranthaceae > Chenopodium > Chenopodium quinoa. Next base: position 31,964 of record NW_018745048.1, on the reverse strand, counting down.
TTTGAATTAAATGGGAGTCAAATACATTCAAACAAAGCTAATTAAATCAAATAAAAGTCAAATAAATTCTACAAAGCAAATTGAATCGAATGATATTAAATCAAATGAAAGTAAAACACATTCAAATAAATCTTTTTGAATCAAATGAAAGTCTAACACATTCAAACAAAGTTATTTAAATATAATGAAAGTGAAATGCATTCTACAAAGCTAACTGAATCAAATGAAAGTGAAACACATTCAAACAAAGCTATTTGCAACAAATGAAAGTCAAACACATTCAAACAAAGCTAAAAGAATCAAATGAAAGTCAAACACATTCAAACAAAGCTAATTGAATCATATGAATGTCAAACACATTCAAACAAAGATAATTGAATCAAATGAAAGTCAAACACATTCAATCAAAGCTATTTGAATCAAATGAAAGTCAAATACATTCTACAAAGCTAATTGAATCAAATGAAAGTCAATCACATTCAAACAAAGCTATTTGAATCAAATGAAAGTCAAATGCATTCTACAAAGCTATTTGAATCAAATGAAAGTCAAATGCATTCTACAAAGCTATTTGAATCATATTAAAGTCAAATACATTCTACAAAGCTATTTGAATCAAATGAGAGTCATATACATTCAAACAAAGCTAATTAAATCAAATAAAAGTTAAATACATTCTACAAAGGAAATTGAATCAAATGAAAGTCAAACACATTCAAACAAAGCTAATTGAATCGTATGAATGTCAAACACATTCAAACAAAGCTAATTGAATCAAATGAAAGTCAAACACATTCAAACAAAGCTATTTGAATCAAATGAAAGACAAATACATTCTACAAAGCTAATTAAATCAAATGAAAGTAAAAAACATTCAAACAAATCTATTTGAATCAAATGAAAGTCAAATACATTCTACAAAGCTAGTTGAATCAAATGAAAGTCAAACACATTCAAACAAAGCTATTTGAATCACATGAAAGTCAAACACATTCAAACAAAGGAATTTGAATCAAATGAAAGTCAAACACATTCAAACAAAGCTATTTGAATCAAATGAAAGTGAAATGCATTCTACAAAACTAATTGAATCAAATGAAAGTAAAAAACATTCAAAGAAAGCTATTTGAATCAAATGAAAGTCAAATACATTCAAACAAAGTAAATTAAATCAAATAAGAGTCAAATATATTCTACAAAGCTAACTGAATCAAATGAAAGTCAAATACATTAAACAAGGCTATTTGAATCAAATGAGAGTCATGTACATTCAAACAAAGCTAATTAAATCAAATAAAAGTCAAATACATTCTACAAAGCAAATTGAATCAAATGAAAGTCAAACACATTCTACAAAGCTATTTGAATCAAATGAAAGTCAAATACATTCTACAAAGCTAATTGAATCAAATGAAAGTCAAACACATTCAAACAAAGCTATTTGAATCAAATGAAAGTCAAATACATTCTACAAAGCTAATTGAATCAAATGAAAGTCAAACACATTCAAACAAAGCTAGTTTAATCAAATGAAAGTCAAATACATTCAAACAAAGCAAATTAAATCAAATAAGAGTCAAATACATTCTACAAAGCTAATTGAATCAAATGAAAGTTAAACACATTCAAACAAAGCTAAATGAATCAAATGAAAGTCAAACACATTCAAACAAAGCTAATTGAATCATATGAATGTCAAACACATTCAAACAAAGCTAATTGAATCAAATGAAAGTCAAACACATTCAATCAAAGCTATTTGAATCATATGAAAGTCAAATACATTCAACAAAGCTAATTGAATCAAATGAAAGTCAATCACATTCAAACAAAGCTATTAGAATCAAATGAAAGTCAAATGCATTCTACAAAGCTATTTGAATCAAATGAAAGTCAAATACATTCTACAAAGCTATTTGAATCAAATGAGAGTCATATACATTCAAACAAAGCTAATTAAATCAAATATAAGTCAAATACATTCTACAAAGCAAATTGAATCAAATGAAAGTCAAACACATTCTACAAAGCTAGTTGAATCAAATGAAAGTCAAATACATTCTACAAAGGTAATTGAATTAAATGAAAGTCAAACACATTCAAACAAAGCTCTTTAAATCAAATAAATGTCAAATACATTCTATAAAGCTATTTGAATCAAATGAAAGTCAAATGCATTCTACAAAGCTATTTGAATCAAATGAAAGTCAAATACATTCTACAAAGCTAATTGAATCAAATGAAAGTCAAACACATTCAAACAAAGCTATTTTAATCAAATGAAAGTCAAATACATTCTACAAAGCTAATTGAATCAAATGAAAGTCAAACACATTCAAACAAAGCTTTTTAAATCAAATAAATGTCAAATACATTCTATAAAGCTATATGAATCAAATGAAAGTCAAACACATTCAAACAAAGCTATTTGAATCAAATGAAAGTCAAATACATTCTACAAAGTAAATCGAATCAAATGAAAGTCAACCACATTCAAACAAAGCTATTTGAATCAAATGAAAGTCAAATACATTCTACAAAGCTAATTGAATAAAATGAAAGTCAAACACATTCAAACAAAGCTATTTTAATCAAATGAAAGTCAAATACATTCTACAAAGCTAGTTGAATCAAATGAAAGTCAAGCACATTCAAACAAAGCTATTTGAATCAAATGAAAGTCGAACACATTCAAACAAAGGAATTTGAATCAAATGAAAGTTAAACACATTCAAATAAAGCTATTTGAATTAAATGAGAGTCAAATTCATTCAAACAAAGCTAATTAAATCAAATAAAAGTCAAATAAATTCTACAAAGCAAATTGAATCAAATGATATTAAATCAAATGAAAGTAAAACACATTCAAATAAAGCTTTTTGAATCAAATGAAAGTCTAACACATTCAAACAAAGTTATTTAAATAAAATGAAAGTGAAATGCATTCTACAAAGCTAACTGAATCAAATGAAAGTGAAACACATTCAAACAAAGCTATTTGCAACAAATGAAAGTCAAACACATTCAAACAAAGCTAAATGAATCAAATGAAAGTCAAACACATTCAAACAAAGCTAATTGAATCATATGAATGTCAAACACATTCAAACAAAGCTAATCGAATCAAATGAAAGTCAAACACATTCAATCAAAGCTATTTGAATCAAATGAAAGTCAAATACATTCTACAAAGCTAATTGAATAAAATGAAAGTCAATCACATTCAAACAAAGCTATTTGAATCAAATGAAAGTCAAATGCATTCTACAAAGCTATTTGAATTAAATGAAAGTCAAATACATTCTACAAAGCTATTTGAATCAAATGAGAGTCATATACATTCAAACAAAGCTAATTAAATCAAATAAAAGTCAAATACATTCTACAAAGCAAATTGAATCAAATTAAAGTCAAACACATTCAAACAAAGCTAATTGAATCGTATGAATGTCAAACACATTCAAACAAAGCTTATTGAATCAAATGAAAGTCAAACACATTCAAACAAAGCTATTTGAATCAAATGAAAGACAAATACATTCTACAAAGCTAATTGAATCAAATGAAAGTAAAAAACAATCAAACAAATCTATTTGAATTAAATGAAAGTCAAATACATTCTACAAAGCTAGTTGAATCAAATGAAAGTCAAACACATTCAAACAAAGCTATTTGAATCACATGAAAGTCAAACACATTCAAACAAAGGAATTTGAATCAAATGAAAGTCAAACACATTCAAATAAAGCTATTTAAATCAAATGAGAGTCAAACACATTCAAACAAAGCTAATTGAATCAAATGAAAGTCAAACACATTCTACAAAGCTATTTGAATCAAAAGAAAGTCAAATACATTATACAAAGCTAACTGAATTAAATGAAAGTCAAACACATTAAAACAAAGCTATTTGAATCAAATGAAAATCAAACACATTCAAACAGAGTTATTTAAATCAAATGAAAGTGAAATGCATTCTACAAAACTAATTGAATCAAATGAAAGTCAAACACATTCAAACAAAGCTATTTGAATCACATGAAAGTCAAACACATTCAAACGAAGGAATTTGAATCAAATGAAAGTCAAACACATTCAAATAAAGCTATTTGAATCAAATCAGAGTCAAATACATTCAAACAAAGCTAATTAAATCAAATAAAAGTCAAATACATTCTACAAAGCAAATTGAATCAAATGAAAGTCAAACACATTCAAACAAAGCTACTTGTATCAAATGAAAGTCAAATACATTCTTCAAAGCTAATTGAATCAAATGAAAGTCAAACACATTCAAACAAGCTATTTGAATCAAATGAAAGTCAAATACATTCTACAAAGCTAATTGAATCAAATGAAAGTCAAATACATTCTACAAAGCTATTTGAATCAAATGAGAGTCAAATACATTCAAACAAAGCAAATTAAATCAAATAAGAGTCGAATACATTCAACAAAGCTAATTAAATCAAATGATAGTTAAACACATTCAAACAAAGCTATTTGAATGAAATAAAAGTCATATACATTCTACAAAGCTAATTGAATCAAATGAAAGTCATATACATTCTACAAAGCTAATATAATAATAAGAAAGTCAAACACATTCAAACAAAGCCTTTTAAATCAAATGAATGTCAAACACTTTAAAAAAAAAGCTTTTTAATTTAAATGAAAGTCAAACACATTCAAACAAAGCTATATAAATCAAATGAAAGTGAAATGCATTCTACAAAGCAAATTGAATCAAATGAAAGTCAAACACATTCAAACAAAGCTATTTGAATCAAATGAAAGTCAAACACATTCTACAAAGCTATTTGAATCAAATGAAAGTCAAATACATTCTACAAACCTAATTGAATCAAATGAAAGTCAAACACATTCAAACAAAGCTATTTAAATCAAATAAATGTCAAATACATTCTATAAAGCTAATTGAATCAAATGAAAGTCAAACACATTCAAACAAAGCTGTTTGAATCAAATGAAAGTTAAACACATTTAAACAAAGGAATTTGAATCAAATGAAAGTCAAACACATTCAAATAAAGCTATTTGAATCAAATGAGAGTCAAATACATTCAAACAAAGCTAATTAAATCAAATAAAAGTCAAATACATTCTACAAAGCAAATTAAATCAAATGAAAGTCAAACACATTCAAACAAAGCTATTTGAATCAAATGAAAGTCAAATACATTCTACAAAGCTAATTGAATCAAATGAAAGTCAAACACATTCAAACAAAGCTATTTTAATCAAATGAAAGTCAAATACATTCTACAAAGCTAGTTGAATCAAATGAATGTCAAACACATTCAGACAAAGCTATTTTAATCAAATGAAAGTCAAATACATTCTACAAAGCTAATTGAATCAAATGAAAGTCAAACACATTCAAACAAAGCTATTTTAATCAAATGAAAGTCAAATACATTGTTTAAAGCTAGTTGAATCAAATGAAAGTCAAGCACATTCAAACAATGCTATTTGAATCAAATGAAAATCGAACACTTCAAACAAAGGAATTTGAATCAAATGAAAGTCAAACACATTCAAATAAAGCTATTTGAATCAAATGAGAGTCAAATACAATCAAACAAAGCTAATTAAATCAAATAAAAGTCAAATACATTCTACAAAGAAAATTAAATCAAATAAAAGTCAAACACTTTCAAACAAAGCTATTTGAATCAAATAAAAGTCAAATACATTCTACAAAGCAAATCAAATCAAATGAAAGTCAAACACATTCAAACAAAGAAATTTTAATCAAATGAAAGTCAAACACATTCAAACAAAGCTATTTAAATCAAATAAATGTCAAATACATTCTATAAAGCTATTTGAATCAAATGAAAGTCAAACACATTCAAACAAAGCTATTTGAATCAAATGAAAGTCAAATACATTCTACAAAGCTAATTGAATTAAATGAAAGTCAAATACATTCAAACAAAGCTATTAGAATCAAATGAGAGTCATATACATTCAAATAAAGCTAATTAAATCAAATAAAAGTCAAATACATTCTACAAAGCAAATTGAATCAAATGAAAGTCAAACACATTCAAACAAAGCTAATTGAATCGTATGAATGTCAAACACATTCAAACAAAGCTAATTGAATCAAATGAAAGTCAAACACATTCAAACAAAGCTATTTGAATCAAATGAAAGACAAATACATTCAACAAAGCTATTTGAATGAAATAAAAGTCATATACATTCTACAAAGCTAATTGAATCAAATGAAAGTCATATACATTCTACAAAGCGAATATAATAATAAGAAAGTCAAACACATTCAAACAAAGCCTTTTAAATCAAATGAATGTCAAACACATTAAAAAAAAGCTTTTTAATTTAAATGAAAGTCAAACACATTCAAACAAAGCTATATAAATCAAATGAAAGTGAAATGCATTCTACAAAGCAAATTGAATCAAATGAAAGTCAAACACATTCAAACAAAGCTATTTGAATCAAATGAAAGTCAAACACATTCTACAAAGCTATTTGAATCAAATGAAAGTCAAATACATTCTACAAACCTAATTGAATCAAATGAAAGTCAAACACATTCAAACAAAGCTATTTAAATCAAATAAATGTCAAATACATTCTATAAAGCTAATTGAATCAAATGAAAGTCAAACACATTCAAACAAAGCTGTTTGAATCAAATGAAAGACAAACACATTTAAACAAAGGAATTTGAATCAATTGAAAGTCAAACACATTCAAATAAAGCTATTTGAATCAAATGAGAGTCAAATACATTCAAACAAAGCTAATTAAATCAAATAAAAGTCAAATACATTCTACAAAGCAAATTAAATCAAATGAAAGTCAAACACATTCAAACAAAGCTATTTGAATAAAATGAAAGTCAAATACATTCTACAAAGCTAATTGAATCAAATGAAAGTCAAACACATTCAAACAAAGCTATTTTAATCAAATGAAAGTCAAATACATTCTACAAAGCTAGTTGAATCAAATGAAAGTCAAACACATTCAGACAAAGCTATTTTAAACAAATGAAAGTCAAATACATTCTACAAAGCTAATTGAATCAAATGAAAGTCAAACACATTCAAACAAAGCTATTTTAATCAAATGAAAGTCAAATACATTGTTTAAAGCTAGTTGAATCTAATGAAAGTCAAGCACATTCAAACAATGCTATTTGAATCAAATGAAAGTCGAACACTTCAAACAAAGGAATTTGAATCAAATGAAAGTCAAACACATTCAAATAAAGCTATTTGAATCAAATGAGAGTCAAATACATTCAAACAAAGCTAATTAAATCAAATAAAAGTCAAATACATTCTACAAAGAAAATTGAATCAAATAAAAGTCAAACACTTTCAAACAAAGCTATTTGAATCAAATAAAAGTCAAATACACTCTACAAAGCAAATCAAATCAAATGAAAGTCAAACACATTCAAACAAAGCTATTTTAATCAAATGAAAGTCAAACACATTCAAACAAAGCTATTTAAATCAAATAAATGTCAAATACATTCTATAAAGCTATTTGAATCAAATGAAAGTCAAACACATTCAAACAAAGCTATTTGAATCAAATGAAAGTCAAATACATTCTACAAAGCTAATTGAATCAAATGAAAGTCAAATACATTCAAACAAAGCTATTTGAATCAAATGAGAGTCATATACATTCAAATAAAGCTAATTAAATCAAATAAAAGTAAAATACATTCTACAAAGCAAATTGAATCAAATAAAAGTCAAACACATTCAAACAAAGCTAATTGAATCGTATGAATGTCAAACACATTCAAACAAAGCTAATTGAATCAAATGAAAGTCAAACACATTCAAACAAAGCTATTTGAATCAAATGAAAGACAAATACATTCTACAAAGCTAATTGAATCAAATGAAAGTAAAAAACATTCAAACAAATCTATTTGAATCAAATGAAAGTCAAATACATTCTACAAAGCTAGTTGAATCAAATGAAAGTCAAACACATTCAAACAAAGCTATTTGAATCACATGAAAGTCAAACACATTCAAACAAAGGAATTTGAATCAAATGAAAGTCAAACACATTCAAATAAAGCTATTTGAATCAAATGAGAGTCAAACACATTCAAACAAAGCTAATTGAATCAAATGAAAGTCAAACACATTCTACAAAGCTATTTGAATCAAATGAAAGTCAAATACATTCTACAAAGCTAATTGAATCAAATGAATGTCAAACACATTCAAACAAAGCTATGTGAATCAAATGAAAATCAAACACATTCAAACGGAGTTATTTAAATCAAATGAAAGTGAAATGCATTCTACAAAACTAATTGAATCAAATGAAAGTAAAAAACATTCAAACAAAGCTATTTGAATCAAATGAAAGTCAAATACATTCAAACAAAGCAAATTAAATCAAATAAGAGTCAAATACATTCTACAAAGCTAATTGAATCAAATGAAAGTTAAACACATTCAAACAAAGCTAAATGAATCAAATGAAAGTCAAAAACATTCAAACAAAGCTAATTGAATCATATGAATGTCAAACACATTCAAACAAAGCTAATTGAATCAAATGAAAGTCAAACACATTCAAACAGAGTTATTTAAATCAAATGAAAGTGAAATGCATTCTACAAAACTAATTGAATCAAATGAAAGTCAAAAACATTCAAACAAAGCTATTTGAATCAAATGAAAGTCAAATACATTCTACAAAGCAAATTAAATCAAATAAGAGTCAAATACATTCTACAAAGCTAATTGAATCAAATGAAAGTTAAACACATTCAAACAAAGCTAAATGAATCTAATGAAAGTCAAAAACATTCAAACAAAGCTAATTGAATCATATGAATGTCAAACACATTCAAACAAAGCTAATTGAATCAACTGAAATTCAAACACATTCAATCAAAGCTATTTGAATCATATGAAAGTCAAATAAATTCTACAAAGCTAATTGAATCAAATGAAAGTCAATCACATTCAAACAAAGCTATTTGAATCAAATGAAAGTCAAATGCATTCTACAAAGCTATTTGAATAAAATGAAAGTCAAATACATTCTACAAAGCTATTTGAATCAAATGAGAGTCATATACATTCAAACAAAGCTAATTAAATCAAATAAAAGTCAAATACATTCTACAAAGCAAATTGAATCAAATGAAAGTCAAACACATTCTACAAAGCTATTTGAATCAAATGAAAGTCAAATACATTCTACAAAGCTAATTGAATCAAATGAAAGTCAAACACATTCAAACAAAGCTATTTAAATCAAATAAATGTCAAATACATTCTATAAAGCTATTTAAATCAAATGAAAGTCAAACACATTCAAACAAAGCTATTTGAATCAAATGAAAGTCAAATACATTCTACAAAGCTAATTGAATCAAATGAAAGTCAAACTCATTCCAACAAAGCTATTTTAATCAAATGAAAGTCAAATACATTCTACAAAGCTAATTGAATCAAATGAAAGTCAAACACATTCAAACAAAGCTATTTAAATAAAATAAATGTCAAATACATTCTATAAAGCTATTTGAATCAAATGAAAGTCAAACACATTCAAATAAAGCTATTTGAATCAAATGAGTGTCAAACACATTCAAACAAAGCTAATTAAATCAAATGAAAGTCAAACACATTCTACAAAGCTATTTGAATCAAATGAAAGTCAAATACATTCTACAAAGCTAATTGAATCAAATGAATGTCAAACACATTCAAACAAAGCTATTTGAATCAAATGAAAATCAAACACATTCAAACAGAGTTATTTAAATCAAATGAAAGTGAAATGCATTCTACAAAACTAATTGAATCTAATGAAAGCAAAAAACATTCAAACAAAGCTATTTGAATCAAATGAAAGTCAAATACATTCAAACAAAGCAAATTAAATCAAATAAGAGTCAAATACATTCTACAAAGCTAATTGAATCAAATGAAAGTTAAACACATTCAAACAAAGCTAAATGAATCAAATGAAAGTCAAAAACATTCATACAAAGCTAATTGAATCATATGAATGTGAAACACATTCAAACAAAGCTAATTGAATCAAATGAAAGTCAAACACATTCAATCAAAGCTATTTGAATCATATGAAAGTCAAATACATTCTACAAAGCTAATTGAATCAAATGAAAGTCAATCACATTCAAACAAAGCTATTTGAATCAAATGAAAGTCAAATGCATTCTACAAAGCTATTTGAATCAAATGAAAGTCAAATACATTCTACAAAGCTATTTGAATCAAATGAAAGTCAAACACATTCAAACAAAGCTATTTAAATCAAACAAATGTCAAATAAATTCTATAAAGCTATTTGAATCAAATGAAAGTCAAACACATTCAAACAAAGCTATTTGAATCAAATGAAAGTCAAATACATTCTACAAAGCTAATTGAATCAAAAGAAAGTCAAACACATTCAAACAAAGCTATTTTAATCAAATGAAAGTCAAATACATTCTACAAAGCTAATTGAATCAAATGAAAGTCAAACACATTCAAACAAAGCTATTTAAATAAAATAAATGTCAAATACATTCTATAAAGCTATTTGAATCAAATGAAAGTCAAACACATTCAAACAAAGCTATTTTAATCAAATGAAAGTCAAATACATTCTACAAAGCTAGTTGAATCAAATGAAAGTCAAGCACATTCAAACAAAGCTATTTGAATCAAATGAAAGTCGAACACATTCAAATAAAGGAATTTGAATCAAATGAAAGTCAAACACATTCAAATAAAGCTATTTGAATCAAATGAGAGTCAAATACATTCAAACAAAGCTAATTAAATCAAATAAAAGTCAAATACATTCTACAAAGTAAATTGAATCAAATGATATTAAATCAAATGAAAGTCAAACACATTCAAATAAAGCTATTTGAATCAAATGAAAGTCTAACACATTCAAACAAAGTTATTTAAATAAAATGAAAATGAAATGCATTCTACAAAGCTAACTGAATCAAATGAAAGTCAAACACATTCAAACAAAGCTATTTGCAACAAATGAAAGTCAAATACATTCTACAAAGCTAATTGAATCAAATGAAAGTTAAACACATTCAAACAAAGCTAAATGAATCAAATGAAAGTCAAACACATTCAAACAAAGCTAATTGAATCATATGAATGTCAAACACATTCAAACAAAGCTAATCGAATCAAATGAAAGTCAAACACATTCAATCAAAGCTATTTGAATCAAATGAAAGTCAAATACATTCTACAAAGCTAATTGAATCAAATGAAAGTCAATCACATTCAAACAAAGCTATTTGAATCAAATGAAAGTCAAATGCATTCTACAAAGCTATTTGAATCAAATGAAAGTCAAATGCATTCTACAAAGCTATTTGAATAAAATGAAAGTCAAATACATTCTACAAAGCTATTTGAATCAAATGAGAGTCATATACATTCAAACAAAGCTAATTAAATCAAATAAAAGTCAAATACATTCTACAATGCAAATTTAATCAAATGAAAGTCAAACACATTCAAACAAAGCTATTTGCAACAAATGAAAGTCAAATACATTCTACAAAGCTAATTGAATCAAATGAAAGTCAAACACATTCAAACAAAGCTATTTGAATCTAATGAAAGTCAAATACATTTTACAAAGCTAGTTGAATCAAATGAAAGTCAAGCACATTCAAACAAAGCTATTTGAATCAAATGAAAGTCGAACACATTCAAATAAAGGAATTTGAATCAAATGAAAGTCAAACACATTCAAATAAAGCTATTTGAATCAAATGAGAGTCAAATACATTCAAACAAAGCTAATTAAATCAAATAAAAGTCAAATACATTCTACAAAGTAAATTGAATCAAATGATATTAAATCAAATGAAAGTCAAACACATTCAAATAAAGCTATTTGAATCAAATGAAAGTCTAACACATTCAAACAAAGTTATTTAAATAAAATGAAAGTGAAATGCATTCTACAAAGCTAACTGAATCAAATGAAAGTCAAACACATTCAAACAAAGCTATTTGCAACAAATGAAAGTCAAATACATTCTACAAAGCTAATTGAATCAAATGAAAGTTAAACACATTCAAACAAAGCTAAATGAATCAAATGAAAGTCAAACACATTCAAACAAAGCTAATTGAATCATATGAATGTCAAACACATTCAAACAAAGTTAATCGAATCAAATGAAAGTCAAACACATTCAATCAAAGCTATTTGAATCAAATGAAAGTCAAATACATTCTACAAAGCTAATTGAATCAAATGAAAGTCAATCACATTCAAACAAAGCTATTTGAATCAAACTAAAGTCAAATGCATTCTACAAAGCTATTTGAATCAAATGAAAGTCAAATGCATTCTACAAAGCTATTTGAATCAAATGAAAGTCAAATACATTCTACAAAGCTATTTGAATCAAATGAGAGTCATATACATTCAAACAAAGCTAATTAAATCAAATAAAAGTCAAATACATTCTACAATGCAAATTAAATCAAATGAAAGTCAAACACATTCAAACAAAGCTATTTGCAACAAATGAAAGTCAAATACATTCTACAAAGCTAATTGAATCAAATGAAAGTCAAACACATTCAAACAAAGCTATTTTAATCAAATGAAAGTCAAATACATTCTACAAAGCTAATTGAATCAAATGAAAGTCAAACACATTCAAACAAAGCTATTTAAATAAAATAAATGTCAAATACATTCTATAAAGCTATTTGAATCAAATGAAAGTCAAACACATTCAAACAAAGCTATTTGAATCAAATGAAAGTCAAATATATTCTACAAAGCAAATCGAATCAAATGAAAGTCAAACACATTCAAACAAAGCTATTTGAATCAAATGAAAGTCAAATACATTCTACAAAGCTAATCGAATCAAATGAAAGTGAAACACATTCAATCAAAGCTATTTGAATCAAATGAAAGTCAAATACATTCTACAAAGCTAATTGAATCAAATGAAAGTCAATCACATTCAAACAAAGCTATTTGAATCAAATTAAAGTCAAATGCATTCTACAAAGCTATTTGAATCAAATGAAAGTCAAATGCATTCTACAAAGCTATTTGAATCAAATGAAAGTCAAATACATTCTACAAAGCTTTTTGAATCAAATGAGAGTCATATACATTCAAACAAAGCTAATTAAATCAAATAAAAGTCTAATACATTCTACAATGCAAATTAAATCAAATGAAAGTCAAACACATTCAAACAAAGCTATTTGCAACAAATGAAAGTCAAATACATTCTACAAAGCTAATTGAATCAAATGAAAGTCAATCACATTCAAACAAAGCTATTTGAATCAAATGAAAGTCAAATACATTCTACAATGCTAATTGAATCAAATGAAAGTCAAACACATTCAAACAAAGCTATTTGAATCACATGAAAGTCAAACACATTCAAACAAAGGAATTTGAATCAAATGAAAGTCAAACACATTCAAACAAAGCTATTTGAATCAAATGAGAGTCATATACATTCAAACAAAGCTAATTAAATCAAATAAAAGTCAAATACATTCTACAAAGCAAATTAAATCAAATGAAAGTCAAACACATTCAAACAAAGCTAATTGAATCGTATGAATGTCAAATAAAGCTAATTGAATCAAATGAAAGTCAAACACATTCAAACAAAGCTATTTGAATCAAATGAAAGACAAATACATTCTACAAAGCTAATTGAATCAAATGAAAGTAAAAAAATTCAAACAAATCTATTTGAATCAAATGAAAGTCAAATACATTCTACAAAGCTAGTTGAATCAAATGAAAGTCAAACACATTCAAACAAAGCTATTTGAATCACATGAAAGTCAAACACATTCAAACAAAGGAATTTGAATCAAATGAAAGTCAAACACAATCAAATAAAGCTATTGGAATCAAATGAGAGTCAAACACATTCTACAAAGCTATTTGAATCAAATGAAAGTCAAATACATTCTACAATGCTAATTGAATCAAATGAAAGTCAAACACATTCAAACAAAGCTATTTGAATCACATGAAAGTCAAACACATTCAAACAAAGGAATTTGAATCAAATGAAAGTCAAACACATTCAAATAAAGCTATTTGAATCAAATGAGAGTCAAATACATTCAAACAAAGCTAATTAAATCAAATAAAAGTCAAATACATTCTACATAGCAAATTGAATCAAATGAAAGTCAAACACATTCAAACAAAGCTATTTGAATCAAATGAAAGTCAAATACATTCTACAAAGCTAATTGAATCAAATGAAAGTGAAACACATTCAAACAAAGCTATTTGAATCAAATGAAAGTAAAACACATTCAAACAAAGGAATTTGAATCAAATGAAAGTCAAACACATTCAAATAAAGCTATTTGAATCAAATGAGAGTCAAATACATTCAAACAAAGCTAATTAAATCAAATAAAAGTCAAGTACATTCTACAAAGCAAATTGAATCAAATGAAAGTCAAACACATTCAAACAAAGCTATTTGAATGAAATGAAAGTCAAATACATTCTACAAAGCTAATTGTATCAAATGAAAGTCAAACACATTCAAATAAAGCTATTTGAATCAAATGAAAGTCTAACACATACAAACAAAGTTATTTAAAGAAAATGAAAGTGAAATGCATTCTAAAAAGCTAACTGAATCAAATGAAAGTCAAACACATTCAAACAAAGCTATTTCAAACAAATGAAAGTCAAATACATTCTACAAAGCTAATTGAATCAAACGAAAGTTAAACACATTCATACAAAGCTAAATGAATCAAATGAAAGTCAAACACATTCAAACAAAGCTAATTGAATCATATGAGTGTCAAACACATTCAAACAAAGCTAATTGTATCAAATGAAAGTCAAACACATTCAAATATAGCTATTTAAATCAAATGAAAATGAAATGCATTCTACAATGCTATTTAAATCAAATGAAAGTCAAATACATTCTATAATGCTATTTGAATCAAATGAAAGTCAAATACATTCTACAAAGCTATTTAAATCAAATGAGAGTCAAACACATTCAAACAAAGCTATTTTAATCGAATGAAAGTCAAATACATTCTACAAAGCTAATTGAATCAAATGAAAGTCAAACACATTCAAACAAAGCTATTTGAATAAAATAAAAGTCAAATACATTCTATAAAGCTAATTGAACCAAATGAAAGTAAAGAACATTCAAACAAAGCTATTTGAATCAAATGAAAGTCAAATACATTCTACAAAGCTATTTGAATCAAATGAAAGTCAAACACAATCAAACAAAGCTAATTAAATCAAATAAAAGTCAAATACATTCTACAAAGCAAATTGAATCAAATAAAAGTCAAACACATTCAAACAATGCTATTTGAATCAAATGAAAGTCAAATACATTCTTCAAAGCTAATTTAATCAAATGAAATTAAACACATTCAAACAAAGCTATTTGAATAAAATGAAAGTCAAATACATTCTACAAAGCTAGTTGAATCAAATGAAAGTCAAGCACATTCAAACAATGCTATTTGAATCAAATGAAAGTCGAACACATTCAAACAAAGGAATTTGAAACTAATGAAAGTCAAACACATTCAAATAAAGCAATTTAAATCAAATAAATGTCAAATACATTCTATAATTCTATTGGAATCAAATGAAAGTCAAACACATTCAAACAAAGCTATTTGAATCAAATGAAAGTCAAATACATTCTACAAAGTTAATTGAATCAAATGAAAGTCAAACACATTCAAACAAAGCTATTTTAATCAAATGAAAGTCAAATACATTCTACAAAGCTAATTGAATCAAATGAAAGTCAAACACATTCAAACAAATCTATTTTAATCAAATGAAAGTCAAATACATTCTACAAAGCTAATTGAATCAAATGAAAGTCAATTACATTCAAACAAAGCTATTTAAATCAAATAAATGTCAAATACATTCTATTAAGCTATTTGAATCAAATGAAAGTCAAACACATTCCAACAAAGCTATTTGAATCAAATGAAAGTCAAATACATTCTACAAAGCAAATCGAATCAAATGAAAGTCAAACACATTCAAACAAAGCTATTTGAATCAAATGAAAGTCAAATACATTCTACAAAGCTAATTGAATTAAACGAAAGTCAAACACATTCAAACAAAGCTATTTTAATCAAATGAAAGTCAAATACATTCTACAAAGCTAGTTGAATTAAATGAAAGTCAAACGCATTCAAACAAAGCTATTTGAATCAAATGAAAGTCAAACACAATCAAACAAAGCTAATTAAATCAAATAAAAGTCAAATACATTCTACAAAGCAAATTGAATCAAATAAAAGTCAAACACATTCAAACAATGCTATTTGAATCAAATGAAAGTCAAATACATTCTTCAAAGCTAATTTAATCAAATGAAATTAAACACATTCAAACAAAGCTATTTGAATAAAATGAAAGTCAAATACATTCTACAAAGCTAGTTGAATCAAATGAAAGTCAAGCACATTCAAACAATGCTATTTGAATCAAATGAAAGTCGAACACATTCAAACAAAGGAATTTGAAACTAATGAAAGTCAAACACATTCAAATAAAGCTATTTAAATCAAATAAATGTCAAATACATACTATAATTCTATTGGAATCAAATGAAAGTCAAACACATTCAAACAAAGCTATTTGAATCAAATGAAAGTCAAATACATTCTACAAAGTTAATTGAATCAAATGAAAGTCAAACACATTCAAACAAAGCTATTTTAATCAAATGAAAGTCAAATACATTCTACAAAGCTAATTGAATCAAATGAAAGTCAAACACATTCAGCAAATCTATTTTAATCAAATGAAAGTCAAATACATTCTACAAAGCTAATTGAATCAAATGAAAGTCAATTACATTCAAACAAAGCTATTTAAATCAAATAAATGTCAAATACATTCTATTAAGCTATTTGAATCAAATGAAAGTCAAACACATTCCAACAAAGCTATTTGAATCAAATGAAAGTCAAATACATTCTACAAAGCAAATCGAATCAAATGAAAGTCAAACAGATTCAAACAAAGCTATTTGAATCAAATGAAAGTCAAATACATTCTACAAAGCTAATTGAATTAAACGAAAGTCAAACACATTCAAACAAAGCTATTTTAATCAAATGAAAGTCAAATACATTCTACAAAGCTAGTTGAATCAAATGAAAGTCAAGCACATTCAAACAATGTTATTTGAATCAAATGAAAGTCGAACACATTCAAACAAAGGAATTTGAATCAAATGAATGTCAAACACATTCAAATAAAGCTATTTGAATCAAATGAGAGTCAAATACATTCAAACAAAGCTAATTAAATCAAATAAAAGTCAAATACATTCTACAAAGCAAATTGAATCAAATGAAAGTCAAACACATTCAAACAAAGCTTTTTGAATCAAATGAAAGTCAAACACATTCTACAAAGCTATTTGAATCAAATGAAAGTGAAATACATTCTACAAAGCTAATTGAATCAAATGAAAGTCAAACACATTCAAACAAAGCTATTTAAATCAAATAAATGTCAAATACATTCTATAAAGCTAATTGAATCAAATGAAAGTAAAACACATTCAAACAAAGCTGTTTGAATCAAATGAAAGTCAAATACATTCTTTAAAGCTAGTTGAATGAAATGAAAGTCAAGCACATTCAAACAATGCTATTTGAATCAAATGAAAGTCGAACACATTCAAACAAAGGAATTTGAATTAAAAAAAAAGTCAAACACATTCAAATAAAGCTATTTGAATCAAATGAGAGTCAAATAAATTCAAACAAAGCTAATTAAATCAAATAAAAGTCAAATACATTCTACAAAGCAAATTGAATCAAATGAAAGTCAAACACATTCAAACAAAGGAATTTGAATCAAATAAAAGTCAAATACATTCTACAAAGAAAATCGAATCAAATGAAAGTCAAACACATTCAAACAAAGCTATTTTAATCAAATGAAAGTGAAACACATTCAAACAAAGCTATTTAAATCAAATAAATGTCAAATACATTCTATAAAGCTATTTGAATCAAATGAAAGTCAAACACATTCAAACAAAGCTATTTGAATCAAATGAAAGTCAAATACATTCTACAAAGCTAATTGAATCAAATGAAAGTCAAATACATTCAAACAAAGCTATTTTAATCAAATGAAAGTCAAATACATTCTACAAAGCTAATTGAATCAAATGAAAGTCAAACACATTCAAACAAAGCTATTTTAATCAAGTGAAAGTCAAATACATTCTTTAAAGCTAGTTGAATCAAATGAAAGTCAAGCACATTCAAACAATGCTATTTGAATCAAATGAAAGTCGAACACATTCAAACAAAGGAATTTGAAACTAATGAAAGTCAAACACATTCAAATAAAGCTATTTAAATCAAATAAATGTCAAATACATACTATAATTCTATTGGAATCAAATGAAAGTCAAACACATTCAAACAAAGCTATTTGAATCAAATGAAAGTCAAATACATTCTACAAAGTTAATTGAATCAAATGAAAGTCAAACACATTCAAACAAAGCTATTTTAATCAAATGAAAGTCAAATACATTCTACAAAGCTAATTGAATCAAATGAAAGTCAAACACATTCAACAAATCTATTTTAATCAAATGAAAGTCAAATACATTCTACAAAGCTAATTGAATCAAATGAAAGTCAATTACATTCAAACAAAGCTATTTAAATCAAATAAATGTCAAATACATTCTATTAAGCTATTTGAATCAAATGAAAGTCAAACACATTCCAACAAAGCTATTTGAATCAAATGAAAGTCAAATACATTCTACAAAGCAAATCGAATCAAATGAAAGTCAAACACATTCAAACAAAGCTATTTGAATCAAATGAAAGTCAAATACATTCTACAAAGCTAATTGAATTAAACGAAAGTCAAACACATTCAAACAAAGCTATTTTAATCAAATGAAAGTCAAATACATTCTACAAAGCTATTTGAATCAAATGAAAGTCAAGCACATTCAAACAATGTTATTTGAATCAAATGAAAGTCGAACACATTCAAACAAAGGAATTTGAATCAAATGAATGTCAAACACATTCAAATAAAGCTATTTGAATCAAATGAGAGTCAAATACATTCAAACAAAGCTAATTAAATCAAATAAAAGTCAAATACATTCTACAAAGCAAATTGAATCAAATGAAAGTCAAACACATTCAAACAAAGCTTTTTGAATCAAATGAAAGTCAAACACATTCTACAAAGCTATTTGAATCAAATGAAAGTGAAATACATTCTACAAAGCTAATTGAATCAAATGAAAGTCAAACACATTCAAACAAAGCTATTTAAATCAAATAAATGTCAAATACATTCTATAAAGCTAATTGAATCAAATGAAAGTAAAACACATTCAAACAAAGCTGTTTGAATCAAATGAAAGTCAAATACATTCTTTAAAGCTAGTTGAATGAAATGAAAGTCAAGCACATTCAAACAATGCTATTTGAATCAAATGAAAGTCGAACACATTCAAACAAAGGAATTTGAATTAAAAAAAAAGTCAAACACATTCAAATAAAGCTATTTGAATCAAATGAGAGTTAAATAAATTCAAACAAAGCTAATTAAATCAAATAAAAGTCAAATACATTCTACAAAGCAAATTGAATCAAATGAAAGTCAAACACATTCAAACAAAGGAATTTGAATCAAATAAAAGTCAAATACATTCTACAAAGAAAATCGAATCAAATGAAAGTCAAACACATTCAAACAAAGCTATTTTAATCAAATGAAAGTGAAACACATTCAAACAAAGCTATTTAAATCAAATAAATGTCAAATACATTATATAAAGCTATTTGAATCAAATGAAAGTCAAACACATTCAAACAAAGCTATTTGAATCAAATGAAAGTCAAATACATTCTACAAAGCTAATTGAATCAAATGAAAGTCAAATACATTCAAACAAAGCTATTTTAATCAAATGAAAGTCAAATACATTCTACAAAGCTAATTGAATCAAATGAAAGTCAAACACATTCAAACAAAGCTATTTTAATCAAGTGAAAGTCAAATACATTCTTTAAAGCTAGTTGAATCAAATGAAAGTCAAGCACATTCAAACAATGCTATTTGAATCAAATGAAAGTCGAACACATTCAAACAAAGGAATTTGAAACTAATGAAAGTCAAACACATTCAAATAAAGCTATTTAAATCAAATAAATGTCAAATACATACTATAATTCTATTGGAATCAAATGAAAGTCAAACACATTCAAACAAAGCTATTTGAATCAAATGAAAGTCAAATACATTCTACAAAGTTAATTGAATCAAATGAAAGTCAAACACATTCAAACAAAGCTATTTTAATCAAATGAAAGTCAAATACATTCTACAAAGCTAATTGAATCAAATGAAAGTCAAACACATTCAACAAATCTATTTTAATCAAATGAAAGTCAAATACATTCTACAAAGCTAATTGAATCAAATGAAAGTCAATTACATTCAAACAAAGCTATTTAAATCAAATAAATGTCAAATACATTCTATTAAGCTATTTGAATCAAATGAAAGTCAAACACATTCCAACAAAGCTATTTGAATCAAATGAAAGTCAAATACATTCTACAAAGCAAATCGAATCAAATGAAAGTCAAACACATTCAAACAAAGCTATTTGAATCATATGAAAGTCAAATACATTCTACAAAGCTAATTGAATTAAACGAAAGTCAAACACATTCAAACAAAGCTATTTTAATCAAATGAAAGTCAAATACATTCTACAAAGCTAGTTGAATCAAATGAAAGTCAAGCACATTCAAACAATGTTATTTGAATCAAATGAAAGTCGAACACATTCAAACAAAGGAATTTGAATCAAATGAATGTCAAACACATTCAAATAAAGCTATTTGAATCAAATGAGAGTCAAATACATTCAAACAAAGCTAATTAAATCAAATAAAAGTCAAATACATTCTACAAAGCAAATTGAATCAAATGAAAGTCAAACACATTCAAACAAAGCTTTTTGAATCAAATGAAAGTCAAACACATTCTACAAAGCTATTTGAATCAAATGAAAGTGAAATACATTCTACAAAGCTAATTGAATCAAATGAAAGTCAAACACATTCAAACAAAGCTATTTAAATCAAATAAATGTCAAATACATTCTATAAAGCTAATTGAATCAAATGAAAGTAAAACACATTCAAACAAAGCTGTTTGAATCAAATGAAAGTCAAATACATTCTTTAAAGCTAGTTGAATGAAATGAAAGTCAAGCACATTCAAACAATGCTATTTGAATCAAATGAAAGTCGAACACATTCAAACAAAGGAATTTGAATTAAAAAAAAGTCAAACACATTCAAATAAAGCTATTTGAATCAAATGAGAGTCAAATAAATTCAAACAAAGCTAATAAAATCAAATAAAAGTCAAATACATTCTACAAAGAAAATCGAATCAAATGAAAGTCAAACACATTCAAACAAAGCTATTTTAATCAAATGAAAGTGAAACACATTCAAACAAAGCTATTTAAATCAAATAAATGTCAAATACATTCTATAAAGCTATTTGAATCAAATGAAAGTCAAACACATTCAAACAAAGCTATTTGAATCAAATGAAAGTCAAATACATTCTACAAAGCTAATTGAATCAAATGAAAGTCAAATACATTCAAACAAAGCTATTTTAATCAAATGAAAGTCAAATACATTCTACAAAGCTAATTGAATCAAATGAAAGTCAAACACATTCAAACAAAGCTATTTTAATCAAGTGAAAGTCAAATACATTCTTTAAAGCTAGTTGAATCAAATGAAAGTCAAGCACATTCAAACAATGCTATTTGAATCAAATGAAAGTCGAACACATTCAAATAAAGCTATTTGAATCAAATGAGAGTCAAATAAATTCAAACAAAGCTAATTAAATCAAATAAAAGTCAAATACATTCTACAAAGCAAATTGAATCAAATGAAAGTCAAACACATTCAAACAAAGCAATTTGAATCAAATAAAAGTCAAATACATTCTACAAAGATAATCGAATCAAATGAAAGTCAAACACATTCAAACAAAGCTAATTGAATCAAATGAAAGTCAAACACATTCAAACAAAGCTATTTAAATCAAATAAATGTCAAATACATTCTATAAAGCTATTTGAATCAAATGAAAGTCAAACACATTCAAACAAAGCTATTTGAATCAAATGAAAGTCAAATACATTCTACAAAGCTAATTGAATCAAATGAAAGTCAAATACATTCAAACAAAGCTATTTTAATCAAATGAAAGTCAAATACATTCTACAAAGCTAATTGAATCAAATGAAAGTCAAACACATTCAAACAAAGCTATTTAAATCAAATAAATGTCAAATACGTTCTATAAAGCTATTTGAATCAAATGAAAGTCAAACACATTCAAACAAAGCTATTTGAATCAAATGAAAGTCAAATACATTCTACAAAGCAAATCGAATCAAATGAAAGTCAAACACATTCAAACAAAGCTATTTGAATCAAATGAAAGTCAAATACATTCTACGAAGCTAATTGAATCAAATGAAAGCCAAACACATTCAAACAAAGCTATTTTAAACAAATGAAAGTCAAATACATTCTACAAAGCTAGTTGAATCAAATGAAAGTCAAGCACATTCAAACAAAGCTATTTGAATCAAATGAAAGTCAAACACATTCAAACAAAGCTATTTTAATCAAATGAAAGTCAAATACATTCTACAAAGCTATTTGAATCAAATGAAAGTCAAGCACATTCAAACAAAGCTATTTGAATCAAATAAAAGTCGAACACATTTAAACAAAGCAAATTGAATCAAATGAAAGTAAAACACATTCAAACAAAGCTATTTGAATCAAATGAAAGTCAAATACATTCTACAAAGCAAATTGAATCAAATGAAAGTCAAACACATTCTACAAAGCTAGTTGAATCAAATGAAAGTCAAATACATTCTACAAAGCTAATTGAATTAAATGAAAGTCAAACACATTCAAACAAAGCTATTTAAATCAAATAAATGTCAAATACATTCTATAAAGCTATTTGAATCAAATGAAAGTCAAATGCATTCTACAAAGCTATTTGAATCAAATGAAAGTCAAATACATTCTACAAAGCTAATTGAATCAAATCAAAGTCAAACACATTCAAACAAAGCTATTTTAATCAAATGAAAGTCAAAGACATTCTACAAAGCTAATTGAATCAAATGAAAGTCAAACACATTCAAACAAAGCTATTTAAATCAAATAAATGTCAAATACATTCTATAAAGCTATATGAATCAAATGAAAGTCAAACACATTCAAACAAAGCTTTTTGAATCAAATGAAAGTCAAATACATTCTACAAAGCAAATCGAATCATATGAAAGTCAAACACATTCAAACAAAGCTATTTGAATCAAATGAAAGTCAAATACATTCTACAAAGCTAATTGAATCAAATGAAAGTAAAACACATTCAAACAAAGCTATTTTAATCAAATGAAAGTTAAATACATTCTACAAAGCTAGTTGAATCAAATGAAAGTCAAGCACATTCAAACAAAGCTATTTGAATCAAATGAAAGTCGAACACATTCAAACAAAGGAATTTGAATCAAATGAAAGTCAAACACATTCAAATAAAGCTATTTGAATTAAATGGGAGTCAATTACATTCAAACAAAGCTAATTAAATCAAATAAAAGTCAAAAAAATTCTACAAAGCAAATTGAATCAAATGATATTAAATCAAATGAAAGTAAAACACATTCAAATAAAGTTATTTAAATAAAATGAAAGTGAAATGCATTCTAAAAAGCTAACTGAATCAAATGAAAGTGAAACACATTCAAACAAAGCTATTTGCAACAAATGAAAGTCAAACACATTCAAACAAAGCTAAATGAATCAAATGAAAGTCAAACACATTCAAACAAAGCTAATTGAATCATATGAATGTCAAACTCATTCAAACAAAGATAATTGAATCAAATGAAAGTCAAACACATTCAATCAAAGCTATTTGAATCAAATGAAAGTCAAATACATTCTACAAAGCTAATTGAATCAAATGAAAGTCAATCACATTCAAACAAAGCTATTTGAATCAAATGAAAGTCAAATGCATTCTACAAAGCTATTTGAATCAAATGAAAGTCAAATGCATTCTACAAAGCTATTTGAATCACATTAAAGTCAAATACATTCTACAAAGCTATTTGAATCAAATGAGAGTCATATACATTCAAACAAAGTTAATTAAATCAAATAAAAGTCAAATACATTCTACAAAGCAAATTGAATCAAATGAAAGTCAAACACATTCAAACAAAGCTAATTGAATCGTATGAATGTCAAACACATTCAAACAAAGCTAATTGAATCAAATGAAAGTCAAACACATTCAAAAAAAGCTATTTGAATCAAATAAAAGACAAATACATTCTACAAAGCTAATTGAATCAAATGAAAGTAAAAAACATTCAAACAAATCTATTTGAATCAAATGAAAGTCAAATACATTCTACAAAGCTAGTTGAATCAAATGAAAGTCAAACACATTCAAACAAAGCTATTTGAATCACATGAAAGTCAAACACATTCAAACAAAGGAATTTGAATCAAATGAAAGTCAAACACATTCAAATAAAGCTATTTGAATCAAATGAGAGTCAAACACATTCAAACAAAACTAATTGAATCAAATGAAAGTCAAACACATT
The DNA here is from genome assembly GCF_001683475.1 of Chenopodium quinoa. NCBI lineage: Eukaryota > Viridiplantae > Streptophyta > Magnoliopsida > Caryophyllales > Amaranthaceae > Chenopodium > Chenopodium quinoa. The sequence goes on along the minus strand of NW_018745048.1, from coordinate 7,135 downwards.
CTACAAAGCTATTTGAATCAAATGAAAGTCAAATACATTCTACAAAGCTAATTGAATCAAATGAAAGTCAAACACATTCAAACAAAGCAATTTGAATCAAATGAAAGTCAAATACATTCTACAAAGCTATTTGAATCAAATGAGAGTCATATACATTCAAACAAAGCTAATTAAATCAAATAAAAGTCAAATACAGTCTACAAAGCAAATTGAATCAAATGAAAGTCAAACACATTCTACAAAGCTAGTTGAATCAAATGAAAGTCAAATACATTCTGCAAAGCTAATTGAATAATATGAAAGTCAAACACATTCAAACAAAGCTATTTAAATCAAATAAATGTCAAATACATTCTATAAAGCTATTTGAATCAAATGAAAGTCAAATGCATTCTACAAAGCTATTTGAATCAAATGAAAGTCAAATACATTCTACAGAGCAAATTGAATCAAATGAAAGTCAAACACATTCAAACAAAGCTATTTTAATCAGATGAAAGTCAAACACATTCAAACAAAGCTATTTACATCAAATAAATGTCAAATACATTCTACAAAGCTAATTGAATCAAATGAAAGTCAAACACATTCAAACAAAGCTATTTAAATCAAATAAATGTCAAATACATTCTATAAAGCTATTTGAATCAAATGAAAGTCAAACACATTCAAACAAAGCTATTTGAATCAAATAAAAGTCAAATACATTCTACAAAGCAAATCGAATCAAATGAAAGTCAAACACATTCAATTAAAGCTATTTGAATCAAATGAAAGTCAAATACATTCTACAAAGCTAATTGAATCAAATGAAAGTCAAACACATTCAAACAAAGCTATTTTAATCAAATGAAAGTCAAATACATTCTACAAAGCTAGTTGAATCAAATGAAAGTGAAGCACATTCAAACAAAGCTATTTGAATCAAATGAAAGTCGAACACATTCAAACAAAGGAATTTGAATCAAATGAAAGTTAAACACATTCAAATAAAGCTATTTGAATCAAATGAGAGTCAAATACATTCAAACAAAGCTAATTAAACCAAATAAAAGTCAAATACATTCTACAAAGCAAATTGAATCAAATGATATTAAATCAAATGAAAGTCAAACACATTCAAATAAAGCTATTTGACTCAAATGAAAGTCTAACACATTCAAACAAAGTTATTTAAATAAAATGAAAGTGAAATGCATTCTACAAAGCTAACTGAATCAAATGAAAGTCAAACACATTCAAACAAAGCTATTTGCAACAAATGAAAGTCAAATACATTCTACAAAGCTAATTGAATCAAATGAAAGTTAAACACATTCGAACAAAGCTAATCGAATCAAATGAAAGTCAAACACATTCAATCAAAGCTATTTGAATCAAATGAAAGTCAAATACATTCTACAAAGCTAATTGAATAAAATGAAAGTCAATCACATTCAAACAAAGCTATTTGAATCAAATGGAAGTCAAATGCATTCTACAAAGCTATTTGAATTAAATGAAAGTCAAATACATTCTACAAAGCTATTTGAATTAAATGAGAGTCATATACATTCAAACAAAGCTAATTAAATCAAATAAAAGTCAAATACATTCTACAAAGCAAATTGAATCAAATTAAAGTCAAACACATTCAAACAAAGCTAATTGAATCGTATGAATGTCAAACACATTCAAATAAAGCTTATTGAATCAAATGAAAGTCAAACACATTCAAACAAAGCTATTTGAATCAAATGAAAGACAAATACATTCTACAAAGCTAATTGAATCAAATGAAAGTAAAAAACAATCAAACAAATCTATTTGAATCAAATGAAAGTCAAATACATTCTACAAAGCTAGTTGAATCAAATGAAAGTCAAACACATTCAAACAAAGCTATTTGAATCAAATGAAAGTCAAATACATTCTACAAAGCTATTTGAATCAAATGAGAGTCATATACATTCAAACAAAGCTAATTAAATCAAATAAAAGTCAAATACAGTCTACAAAGCAAATTGAATCAAATGAAAGTCAAACACATTCTACAAAGCTAGTTGAATCAAATGAAAGTCAAATACATTTTGCAAAGCTAATTGAATAATATGAAAGTCAAACACATTCAAACAAAGCTATTTAAATCAAATAAATGTCAAATACATTCTATAAAGCTATTTTAATCAAATGAAAGTCAAACACATTCAAACAAAGCTATTTACATCAAATAAATGTCAAATACATTCTACAAAGCTAATTGAATCAAATGAAAGTCAAACACATTCAAACAAAGCTATTTAAATCAAATAAATGTCAAATACATTCTAGAAAGCTATTTGAATCAAATGAAAGTCAAACACATTCAAACAAAGCTATTTGAATCAAATGAAAGTCAAACACATTCAAACAAAGCTATTTGAATCAAATGAAAGTCAAATACATTCTACAAAGCAAATCGAATAAAATGAAAGTCAAACACATTCAAATAAAGCTATTTGAATCAAATGAAAGTCTAATACATTCTACAAAGCTAATTGAATCAAATGAAAGTCAAACACATTCAAACAAAGCTATTTTAATCAAATGAAAGTCAAATACATTCTACAAAGCTAGTTGAATAAAATGAAAGTGAAGCACATTCAAACAAAGCTATTTGAATCAAATGAAAGTCGAACACATTCAAACAAAGGAATTTGAATCAAATGAAAGTTAAACACATTCAAATAAAGCTATTTGAATCAAATGAGAGTCAAATACATTCAAACAAAGCTAATTAAATCAAATAAAAGTCAAATACATTTTACAAAGCAAATTGAATCAAATGATATTAAATCAAATGAAAGTCAAACACATTCAAATAAAGGTATTTGAATCAAATGAAAGTCTAACACATTCAAACAAAGTTATTTAAATAAAATGAAAGTGAAATGCATTCTACAAAGCTAACTGAATCAAATGAAAGTCAAACACATTCAAACAAAGCTATTTGCAACAAATGAAAGTCAAACACATTCTACAAAGCTAATTGAATCAAATGAAAGTTAAACACATTCAAACAAAGCTAATCGAATCAAATGAAAGTCAAACACATTCAATCAAAGCTATTTGAATCAAATGAAAGTCAAATACATTCTACAAAGCTAATTGAATAAAATGAAAGTCAATCACATTCAAACAAAGCTATTTGAATCAAATGAAAGTCAAATGCATTCTACAAAGCTATTTGAATTAAATGAAAGTCAAATACATTCTACAAAGCTATTTGAATCAAATGAGAGTCATATACATTCAAACAAAGCTAATTAAATCAAATAAAAGTCAAATACATTCTACAAAGCAAATTGAATCAAATTAAAGTCAAACACATTAAAACAAAGCTAATTGAATCGTATGAATGTCAAACACATTCAAATAAAGCTTATTGAATCAAATGAAAGTCAAACACATTCAAACAAAGCTATTTGAATCAAATGAAAGACAAATACATTCTACAAAGCTAATTGAATCAAATGAAAGTAAAAAACAATCAAACAAATCTATTTGAATCAAATAAAAGTCAAATACATTCTACAAAGCTAGTTGAATCAAATGAAAGTCAAACACATTCAAACAAAGCTATTTGAATCACATGAAAGTCAAACACATTCAAACAAAGGAATTTGAATCAAAGGAAAGTCAAACACATTCAAATAAAGCTATTTGAATTAAATGAGAGTCAAACACATTCAAACAAAGCTAATTGAATCAAATGAAAGTCAAACACATTCTACAAAGCTATTTGAATCAAATGAAAGTCAAATACATTCTACAAAGCTAACTGAATCAAATGAAAGTCAAACACATTCAAACAAAGCTATTTGAATCAAATGAAAATCAAACACATTCAAACAGAGTTATTTAAATCAAATGAAAGTGAAATGCATTCTACAAAACTAATTGAATCAAATGAAAGTCAAACACATTCAAACAAAGCTATTTGAATCACATGAAAGTCAAACACATTCAAACGAAGGAATTTGAATCAAATGAAAGTCAAACACATTCAAATAAAGCTATTTGAATCAAATCAGAGTCAAATACATTCAAACAAAGCTAATTAAATCAAATAAAAGTCAAATACATTCTACAAAGCAAATTGAATCAAATGAAAGTCAAACACATTCAAACAAAGGTACTTGAATCAAATGAAAGTCAAATACATTCTTCAAAGCTAATTGAATCAAATGAAAGTCAAACACATTCAAACAAAGCTATTTGAATCAAATGAAAGTCAAATACATTCTACAAAGCTAATTGAATCAAATGAAAGTCAAATACATTCTATAAAGCTATTTGAATCAAATGAGAGTCAAATACATTCAAACAAAGCAAATTAAATTTAATAAGAGTCGAATACATTCAACAAAGCTAATTAAATCAAATGATAGTTAAACACATTCAAACAAAGCTATTTGAATGAAATAAAAGTCATATACATTCTACAAAGCTAATTGAATCAAATGAAAGTCATATACATTCTTCAAAGCTAATATAATAATAAGAAAGTCAAACACATTCAAACAAAGCCTTTTAAATCAAATGAATGTCAAACACATTAAAAAAAAGCTTTTTAATTTAAATGAAAGTCAAACACATTCAAACAAAGCTATATAAATAAAATGAAAGTGAAATGCATTCTACAAAGCAAATTGAATCAAATGAAAGTCAAACACATTCAAACAAAGCTATTTAAATCAAATGAAAGTCAAACACATTCTACAAAGCTATTTGAATCAAATGAAAGTCAAATACATTCTACAAACCTAATTGAATCAAATGAAAGTCAAACACATTCAAACAAAGCTATTTAAATCAAAGAAATGTCAAATACATTCTATAAAGCTAATTGAATCAAATGAAAGTCAAACACATTCAAACAAAGCTGTTTGAATCAAATGAAAGTCAAACACATTTAAACAAAGGAATTTGAATCAAATGAAAGTCAAACACATTCAAATAAAGCTATTTGAATCAAATGAGAGTCAAATACATTCAAACAAAGCTAATTAAATCAAATAAAAGTCAAATACATTCTACAAAGCAAATTAAATCAAATGAAAGTCAAACACATTCAAACAAAGCTATTTGAATCAAATGAAAGTCAAATACATTCTACAAAGCTAATTGAATCAAATGAAAGTCAAACACATTCAAACAAAGCTATTTTAATCAAATGAAAGTCAAATACATTCTACAAAGCTAGTTGAATCAAATGAAAGTCAAACACATTCAAACAAAGCTATTTTAATCAAATGAATGTCAAATACATTCTACAAAGCTAATTGAATCAAATGAATGTCAAACACATTCAAACAAAGCTATTTTAATCAAATGAAAGTCAAATACATTGTTTAAAGCTAGTTGAATCAAATGAAAGTCAAGCACATTCAAACAATGCTATTTGAATCAAATGAAAGTCGAACACTTCAAACAAAGGAATTTGAATCAAATGAAAGTCAAACACATTCAAATAAAGCTATTTGAATCAAATGAGAGTCAAATACATTCAAACAAAGCTAATTAAATCAAATAAAAGTCAAATACATTCTACAAAGAAAATTGAATCAAATAAAAGTCAAAACACATTCAAAGAAAGCTATTTTAATCAAATGAAAGTCAAACACATTCAAACAAAGCTATTTAAATCAAATAAATGTCAAATACATTCTATAAAGCTATTTGAATCAAATGAAAGTCAAACACATTCAAACAAAGCTATTTGAATCAAATGAAAGTCAAATACATTCTACAAAGTTAATTGAATCAAATGAAAGTCAAATACATTCAAACAAAGCTATTTGAATCAAATGAGAGTCATATACATTCAAATAAAGCTAATTAAATCAAATAAAAGTCAAATACATTCTACAAAGCAAATTGAATCAAATGAAAGTCAAACACATTCAAACAAAGCTAATTGAATCGTATGAATGTCAAACACATTCAAACAAAGCTAATTGAATCAAATGAAAGTCAAACACATTCAAAACAAAGCTATTTGAATCAAATGAAAGACAAATACATTCTACAAAAGCTAATAGAATCAAATTGAAAGTAAAAAAACATTCAAACAAATCTATTTGAATCAAATGAAGGTCAAATACATTCTATAAAGCTAGTTGAATCAAATGAAAGTCAAACATATATTCAAACAAAGCTATTTGAATCACAATGAAAGTCAAACACATTCAAACAAAGGAATTTGAATCAAATGAAAGTCAAACACATTCAAAATAAAGCTATTTGAATCAAATGAGAGTCAAAACACATTCAAACAAAGCTAAATTGAAATCAAATGAAAGTCAAACACATTCTACACAGCTATTTGAATCAAATGAAAGTCAAATACATTCTACAAAGCTAATTGAATCAAATGAATGTCAAACACATTCAAACAAAGCTATGTGAATCAAATGAAAATCAAAACACATTCAAACAGAGTTTATTTTAAATCAAATGAAAGTGAAATGCATTCTACAAAAACTAATTGAATCAAATGAAAGTAAAAAAACATTCAAACAAAGCTATTTGAATCAAATGAAAGTCAAATACATTCAAACAAAGCAAATTAAATCAAATAAGAGTCAAATACATTCTACAAAGCTAATTGAATCAAATGAAAGTTAAACACATTCAAACAAAGCTAAATGAATCAAATGAAAGTCAAAAACATTCATACAAAGCAATTGAATCATATGAATGTCAAACACATTCAAACAAAGCTAATTGAATCAAATGAAAGTCAAACACATTCAATCAAAGCTATTTGAATCATATGAAAGTCAAATACATTCTACAAAGCTAATTGAATCAAATGAAAGTCAATCACATTCAAACAAAGCTATTTGAATCAAATGAAAGTCAAATGCATTCTACAAAGCTATTTGAATCAAATGAAAGTCAAATACATTCTACAAAGCTATTTGAATCAAATGAGAGTCATATACATTCAAACAAAGCTAATTAAATCAAATAAAAGTCAAATACATTCTATCAACAAAAAGCAAATTGAAATCAAATGAAAGTCAAAACCCATTCTACAAAAGCTATTTGAATTATCAACAGTTGAAAGTCAAAATACATTCTACAAAAGCTAATTGAATCAAATGAAAGT
>NW_018745047.1:0-54283 GCF_001683475.1 Chenopodium quinoa | reverse complement strand
TCGCATGATGTGCGTAGCTTGCTGGCTGTGCGCATGTGAGTACTGGCTGGCTTGCTAGCACGCCAGGCGCTAGGCACCAGCTGTTCCTAGCAGCCACATGGAAGAACCGGTTTGAGCAAAGTGGGGACCAAGAGTTATGAGCATTGCCTTAGGCACAAGGCCATGGTCCCCCCCTCTTGGAATGGTCCTCACCTACCCTCTGCTCTCCATATGCCACTTGTAACTCATTGATTGCATTGTTTATTAATTTGTTTTTTGATTAAAATAATTAGTAGGAAATGCAATTGTCCCACATTGATCATGAATGGGATGACAAGTTGATTTTTCTCTATAAATACCCAATGGTTAGGCATTTGGGAATTCACTTGAGTAGAACTCAATGAGGCATCTCCCATTAGGTGAGAAAACCTCTAAGTTCGTAAAACTCTAAGTTTTATTGGTCGGGTCCCGACTAACCTTCGGGACTTGGACCGTTCGGGTCGGGTTCATGGGTACGAGCCATTGGAGGCGTTCACACTTGTGACGCTCGAGCTTTCGAAGTAAGAGCTCGATTTGTGAGCGAAGTATGCATCAAAGGTATAATCTTTTATCCTTTCTTATGCTTTGAATTATGTTTTGCCGTTAATTGCATTTATTATGGGTGCGGGTCTTGGCGGGTTTCATTCCGCGTAGTGTGGGTCACTACGAAACCCAACAGCGGTATCGGAGCCACGCTCCTTTCAAATTTTGCAATTATTGTTTAATTAAGGTGTTTTAAAGTAAAATTTAATTTCTAGTTTTGCTTTTCTAATTAGATTAGAAGCTCGCTTTAAATAATTTTAAAACTCGTATTTTTTATCGATTTGGCTGTCAAACCCAGATTTTGGCTCAAAAAAGTGATTTTTGGGTGGAATCGACATTCTGAAACAGATTCAACCCTCTTTGAAAACTGTCCAGAAGCCAAATTCGAACCAGAAACCATGTTTTTGGGGTTTTTTTCGTTTTTCAACGAAAATTTTTAAATCTTTTTAAGCCTTGATTAATGCAAGCATTACAAGGTTAGATTAAATGCATTATTACATCCCTAATCTACTATTATTTTAATTATCCTTAAGCATAATTATGGAGTTTTAATTAGTGCTTGAGTTGATATGCTATTTTTCACATAAACTTGTTTTTTTCAATATTATGCAAATAAATTGCATTAATGCGTGAATGTTTGATGTGAATGTGTAATTTTATGTTCCCAAGTATGTTAAAGTTCTAATCTTTAAAGGTTTAAATGATTGGAACTCTAACCTAAATTCCATATTGAACAAAGTTTTGATTTTTTTATTTTTGGTTGATTAAAATCCATGAAGTTCAAATACTTGTGAGTAAAATTTTTATTAATCTTCATATTATTGGAAGATGTAATCTTGGTATTTTTGCACAAGTATGACAGTTGGAAATTTTTTCTATCATTAGATGGTTAATTTATTTTTCTAACTCCCATTTGTCAAATCCATTATTAATTTGCATATTGGCTAAATTAATTATGGACATAGCTCTTTCAATTTTAAGCATTAAGAAAGACCTAAAATGTTCCAAAGTAATTTTGGAAAGTTAGGCGTGTGCACCGTTAAAATTGAATTTAATTAAGTTGGACTTGTTTTATTTTCAATTTTGCCCTAAATTATTTCTAAAAATAAATTTAGATTAATTTTACGTCACACGTAAATCGAGATCAAAATCCCGAGACAAATGCACGCAAATCGAGGCAAAAAACCCTAAGCATCACCAAGGCCAGCCGGGCTGCTCAGCAGCCCGCATGTAGGCTCTAGGGTGCTCACAGGGGGCCAAGCCATGATACTGCTGTGCGATGCGTCCGAGGGCTGCTGTTGCGAGATGCGTGTGCTGGGTGCATGGGCCTTAGGCTGCTGGCGTGCTTATGCTGCTGTTGGGCAGCGAGGCAGCAAGCCCCAGCCAGCCAGCCCACTGCTGCCTGCGCCAGCAAGCAGCTAGCATGCATAGCATGCCTAGCGTGCTACTAGTGCTAATTAGCAAAGCAAGCTGCGCTAGGCGTGACCTGCTAGCAACCAGCACCACACGCAAACTAGGCTTACCTAGCAACCACGGTGCACAGCTCTCTAGGATCCAAGTGAGCGGTTTTGGCTTATTCGAGTTATATAATTTTACGAAAATTTTTCCGTTTAAAAATTATTTATGTAATTATTTTAACGAGGTTGGACCTCGATTTTTCCGGTTTTGCAAAATTTTTGATTTTGACAAATTTGGGTTAGCTGGCTTAATTAATTGGATTAATTAAATATGGATGCTGAATTAGTGGGAGCTTAGTTGATTACATGTGCAATTTGCTTTAAGAAATAATGGATTAAACAACTTTGACTAGTTTTAATTAGGCGCGTTAATCGGATTAACCACCTAAGTTAGTTACTAGTTTTGCGTGTTTGATTGTGTATTTCGTAAAATGCATGGGCCATTCACAAATAGTGAATGGGTGAATGGAAGAATGTTTTCAAATTAGGTTATTGAAAATGGCAACGGGTAGGACCCGACTGGGATAGAAAATACGGATTGCGTTCCGTTGTGTATTTTTGTAAAATCTTGTTTGGTTTCGTAGTGACCCGACACTACGCGGAAGGAAACCCACCAAGACCCGCCCCTTAATTAAAACAATTAACAAGCATATTAAACTTAATCAAACAAGATTAAGAATAAAATTATACCTTTGTTGCGTGCTTCGCTCCCAAAGAGCTCTTACTTCAAAAGTCTTGAAGGTTAGTCAAGACCCGGACAAAACAACTATGAGTTTTACGAATCAAAGGTTTACTCTTAATTAGAGTTGCCTTTTTAATTCCACTCAAGGTTGTTCATTACCCAATACCCAAGTTTGGTATTTATAGGGAAATGAACCCTTGAGTTTCATTCCCCCAACCAATGTGGGAGAATGAATAATTTGCTAATTAATTTATTTCTAAAATAAATCAATAAATAAATTCAATGACAATGCAACAAGAGTGAAGGGAGAGAGAAGGTTAGGTGAGGACCATAAAGGGGTGGGGGGGACCATTACCTTGCTCCCAAAGGCTTTCCCAAAGCCTTGGTCCCCACCCTCACAAAAACCGCCTCAACTAAAAGGGCTGCTGGGCTGCTGCCAGCTAGCACGCCAGCTAGCAGTGCCAGCCAGCCCAGCCAGCTAGCACCAAGCTGCCCAGCAGTCTCGCATGCTTGGTGGTGGTGCGTGCCAGTGCTAAGCGCTGGTGCGTGCTGGCGCTGGTGCGTGCTGGCGTTGGTGCTGGCGCAGGTACTGGCCCTCGCATCCCACGCACCACACGCATCATCGCTACACCCTTTCGCACATGCTCGCACACCCAGCATGCGTGCTGCTAGCGAGCCACGCATGCTGGCGCCCTTTGCCTCGCCAGCCACACGCACCATCCTCGCAGCATCCCTCGCATATGCACTAGCTACGCACCATGCGCACTAGTCATGCACAACGTGCATTAGCCTCGCACCACACGCACACCCACGCATCACACAACAGCCTTGGTGCGTGGTGATGCTGGGCTGCTGTGCGTGGCCTAGCAATATGCTGGCGTCCAGGCCCTCGCACATGCATGGTGCGCCGCTTGGTGCTGCCATGCGAAGGTGAGCACACAAGCCAGCACTGTATGCTGCGATGGGCTGCTTGGTGCGCCTGATGCCTGCGATGGCACGATGGTGCCTAGGCATCATGCTAGCACGCTGCTAGATGCGATGGTGCTCCTAGCGCTTGTGATGCTTGCGATAGCAGCGATGGTGCGCCTAGCACACCTAGTGTGCTTAGGCTTGCGCCTAGCCATGCTAGGTGCATGCTTAGCTTGAACTAGCCTAGCATCCACATGGCTAGGCCAGTGTGGTTCTAGGGCTATGTTCATACTTGTTGCTTTGTGATTTGCGACGCTCGGTCTCGACGCTCTAGGCTCGATATCCGACGTCAGTATTCGTAAAACTCTGCTGACTCATTAAATCCTTTCGGATTAATTCGTCGTCTCGGATCGGTGATTCAATTGGGTTCGACCCGAAGGGTTCAGTTAAGATTAAGCTGTAACATCAATTGTACATTGATATTACTGATCGGAAGCGGCCTCCACCTAGGCATTCCGATCACTTGACCTTACTAAAGTATTAGCTCTGTAATAATTGTGAACCCTCTATCGGAAGAATACACTTGTTGGAAGGACACTATTCCTTTCAATCTCCCACTTGTCCTTCCGGACAAGTGTGGATAAAGTGTTTAACCCATTTCCTATGTCACTTAATGTTTCTTCGTGAACTATAAGGTAAGATTCTTTGTCATCCTTATTACGTTCAGAAGTGTTTCTCGATCTCCAAGTTCGACTGTTAGTAAGCAGATGATTTCTAAACTCCATTTGAGCACGGCCATGCATTTTCACAGTCTCGGTCTTCGAGCGGCCTTGTAAACAACAAATCGTTTTCCCTATTGTTAGTAAGGGGACAATCCTAGTCTTGTATTGTAAGTTCCTCTTACTAAGAGGACATAGTCTCCTGGGTGTTCCCGTTATGATCCCCAGTTACGACAGACGTTAGGAACATCAAAGATTCTAGTACTCAAACAAGAAAACTTCACAATACTCATGGTCGGAGGAAACAAGTTCCGATAGTGATAATGAGAAATGTACTTATGACAAAATTTAAAATTTCTTAAAGTACTCTCATAGGTCTTATCCAGTACAGTTCCAAACTGTGCCTGTGCAAATGATTTATGACTGTCACGTCCTCGTAGCACAAGAAACGGTGCTGTAAATCATACTACACACTAATCTGTGGCAGTCATCAATCGTCCATCCGTTAGATGACCTCGATTAGGGACAATTTTCGATTTAAATATTCAATGTTCACTTAACATGTGTTTCTTTATCCAAGACATGGTCTTGATTGTAACACCCCCAAATCTCTCTCTACGTAAATTGTAGAAAAATACGTATAAATACCGTAGAGATAGGTTTGGGCGTATTACCGCCGCGTATAACGCAAGACTTATACAAAAATACTTTTGCAGCGGAAAACTTTATTCTTTATTAAATAACCATAATAAAATTCATTCATAATTCGTGACACAAAAATGACTCAAAATTTTCCTAGCTAGGTGAAATTTCCTATGGACTCCCGTATGCATCAATCAATTTCCACCTGAAAAATTCACCTGTTTACCATAAATGATAAACAGGGCAAAGCCAAAACAAAAGCACGTATTAGCAAGTATGCTAAGTAAGTCATGTGTAAGATAAGTAAAATGTAATTTAAATCATTTACGTTTAATTGATAAAAGAATTACCAATGCCATATTCAAATAGAACTTTTTCAATCCAATTCTTTTAATACGAATTAAAAACTCAATCGATTCATTCCAACCAATTCCTCACTAAGTGTGCACACACCCCAAGTGGTTTACTTTATAATCAAAGGCCAAACTTGAGGAAAGACTAGGTCATGCAAAGTCCATAGTCTTCTCTAAACCATTCCCTAAGTGGGATTCAACATATCGATTGATTTGTTTAAAAACTCTTCTTTAAAAAAAATCCATCACACTTACATAACTTGCAAATCATTTCCAATAAGTTCCAATCACAATTTAAGGCCCTTTTGATTTAAATCCAAATCATTTAATTCAATCCGACACAATTTCATAATTTAATACGGAACATAATATCATAAATTCATACGAAACATAAAACACAATTTAATACGGAATGTAATAAAATATGATTTGATACGGAACATAATAATTTATATTCTCATAATAAATCATAGTTTTATACGGAACATGAATTATAGTTTCACAAATAAAGTTTCATACGGGATTAATTATAATTTCATACGATCATAAAATGTAGTTTCATAATCAACTTTCGAAGGTATCAAACCACATAACGTACCTTGATCAATCACAAGTGATTCACAACTACTTCTCTAAATCACGAACATCCTACACATAATTATAACCTTAATTAATATAAGGTTATCAAATAAACACAACAATTTAATTAAACTACCCTATATGTGCATGAATTAATTATCATTATATTAAATAATTTTCTGTTTATAATTTTAAGAATTTTCTGTTTTTATAAAATTAATTTGTATTAGAAATAATATTTAGGAAAATGATTAGTAATATAAATAAGATTAAGGGAAAGGAGGGATTAAAGGATGGTGGAAGAACCAATGCAAGGGAGGAGCAAGGGTGGCTGCTGGTGGCTGGAGTGACGCCTGCTGGTGGCTGCCGGCAGTAGGTGGTCGCCGGAGGTGGTGGCCGGAAATTTTGAGGGGAAGGAGAGAAGAAACCGTGAGAACAATGGGAAGAAGAAGAGAATTCTTGAGGTTTTTGGTGTGATTTTGGGGTGTAGGTATTTAGGGGATGGGTTTATGGCATTTTAGGGTTTATAATTTATGGAAGTTTTTTATCATGAAATTCCTTTTGGTAGTTTTTAAGCTTGGAGTGCAAGGATGACATAGAATAAAATATTTTTAGGTTTAAGAATGGAAGTAAAGAAATTTAAAGATTTTATTTTTAATTAAATAATTTAAAATCTTTGTAGAAAAACCATGAATGGCCGAAAATATTGAGCAAAATATTACTCAATATTTTCGGACCTATCATGTTAGTTTAAGGATTTTATAAAATAATTTATTTGTCAAAAACTAAAGATTTAATAAGAATAAAATCAATTTTTCTTGCTAGATTATTAGGGTGGCCGAATTTGGACAATACTAAGGTATAAAAATCAGATTTTTAATTAAATAAAGTTTAAAATATTTTTTGATAAATTTTGGAAATCATTTTATTTCATAAAAATAATTAATTTAGCAAATAATTAATAAAAAACAGATTTTTAATGTATAAAAATCAGAAAATATGCTTCATTAGTTTAGGAATTAACTTTATTTTTTGAAAATACTTTTATTTAGAGAAAAATCAGATTTTTAATTAAAAAAAATTCGAAAATGATATTTATTTAGTTTTAGGAAATTAATTTCATTTCATGAAAATAATTAGTTTAACAAGATATTAAGTAAAATTGGATTTTATTGGGAAAATCCGAAATTATATTTACAAAAATCATATTTTTAAATTCGAAAATGCCTCTAATTTTATCAATTAATATAGTTTTGTTTTATTATTTATTTAATTAAAATACTATTTATAAAATTTTTAGTTTATCCATTTAATTAAAATAAATAATTTAGGCGCCAAAATTCAAATATCATTTTGGCTCCAAAACTGAAATACTCTTAAGTTAGAATATACGTCGAAAATACGAGACTAAATACTCTTTAATTTAGAAAATGCCTTTCAAAAATACGGGGTATTAAAGTCTACCCCCCTTAAAAGAAGTTTCGACCCGAAACTATGCAGAGTGATGAGGAAAGTAGAAAGAATTTCTTCTTTGAAAATAGCTTTTAGTTAATTAATTTCATGCACATGCTAAACATTCTAACTAGACACAGGCTATTGCTAACTTAGAGGGTTGGGAACAGGTGCGCGCGAAACTCTATCGCATTCTACCCCCCTTAAAAGAGTTACGCCCCCGTAACTCGACTACTAACCTCCAAAACAGATCTTGGTAGCGTTTCCGCATCTCGGCTTCGGCTTCCCATGTTGCTTCCTCAACCTTGTGATTGGTCCATAACACTTTCACAATTCTCACATCTTTGTTTCTTGTGCTCCTGACTTTAGTATCAAGATTTTGACAGGTCTTTCTTCAAAAGTCAGATTTTCGTCCATTTGTATGTTCTCGGGTTGTAGTACGTGAGTCGCATCAGGTACATACTTTCGAAGTTAGCTCACATGAAATACGTTATGGACCTTTTCTAGCTCATTGGGTAAGTTCAACCTGTATGCCACCTTTTCGATCCGTTGGGTAATTTCGTATGGTCCGATGTATTTTGGACTCAATTTTCCTCTTTTCCCAAATCTCATAACCCCCTTCATAGGTGACACTTTCAACAACACTTTCTCTCCTACTTGATATTCTTCTTCTCTTCTTTTCGAATAAGCATAGCTTCTTTGCCTATCTTGGGTTGCTTTCATCTTTTTTGTATCAATTTTACTTGTTTAACCATGTCTTCAATCATATCCGGTCCAAGTACCATCGTTTCACTGATATCACTCCAACAGACTGGGCTTCTACATCTCCTCCCGTATAGGGCTTCGAATGGTGCCATCCCGATACTTGCATGGTAACTATTGTTGTAGGAGAACTCAATCAAATCCAGGTGGTCTTCCCACAATCCTTGATATTCCATTACACATGCCCTGAACATATCTTCCAATGTTTGGATGGTCCTCTCGGTTTGTCCGTCAGTGGCAGGGTGGAACGCCGTGCTCATTAGTAGTTTTGTCTCCATTGCTTTTTGCACACTTTGCCAAAAGTTAGATAGGAATCTTGAATCCCTGTCTGACACAATGTCGCTTGGAACCCCATGGTACTTGACTACATACTTAACATAGGCTTTTCCCAATTGCTCCATGGACCAAGTATTTTTCATGGGTATAAAGACCGTTGTTTTCGTCAATCGATCCACAATTACCCAAATGGTGTCATTTCTGCCCGAGTTTTGGGTAATGCCCCAACGAAATCCATAGAGATGGAATCCCACTTCCAACTAGGCAGTTCTAATGATTAGACCTTCCCTTGTGGCCTGCGATGTTCAATCTTTACTTTCTGACATGTCAGACATTTAGCCACAAATTCTGCAACCTCTCTCTTCATATTGGGCCACCAAAAACATTTTCTTCATGTCCTTATACAATTTGTCCCCTCCAGGATGCATTGAATAAGGAGAACTATGAGCTTCTTCCATCAAACTTTGCTTAATGTCTCCACGGTGCTGTGGGACGCACCATCTTCCCTTAAAACGAAGTCCACCATCTTCATCAATGGTGAAATCCGATACCTGCCCTTCACTCATTTTCTCTTTTATATTTTTCAACTTTTCATCCTCCGACTGATTGTTCTTAATTTCCTCGAAAATCGACGGTCGAATAATCAAAGCGTTCAACATCCGACTGACTTCTCCTTGCTCTACCAGCTCCAAACACATCTTTTGGAACTCGATACACAGTTGGTCCGGCAATATCATCGCATATATCGAGTGTCTTGACTTCCTACTTAAGGCGTCGGCCACTACATTAGCCTTACCCTCATGGTACTGGATTAGCAGCTCATAATCCTTGATGAATTCTAACCACCTTCTTTGTCTATTGTTCAATTCCTTTTGGGTGAAGATATATTTTAGGCTCTTATGATCGGTGAAAATTTTACAAGTTACTCCATACAAGTAATGCCTCCAAATCTTCAAAGCAAACACTATGGCAGCAAGTTCCAAGTCATGCATTGGATAATTCTGCTCATATGTCTTCAGCTGTCTTGAGGCATAAGCAATAACTCTTCTAGATTGCATTAAAACACATCCTAACCCAAACTTTGATGCATCGCTGTACACTTCATACTCTTTGCTTTCATCAGGTAATGCTAACACAGGGGCTGATGTCAGTTTTTCTTTTAGGGTTTGAAATGCCTCTTCACACTCAGGAGACCAAATGAACTTACATTCCTTTTTCATCAAGTTGGTCATTGGTCTTGCTATTTTCGAAAAGTCCTTTATAAACCTCCGATAATACCCGGCCAATCCCAGGAAACTCCTCACCTTTGACACATCTTTGGGGCTGGCCACTCCAGTACAGCTTGGACCTTAGCTGGGTCAACCGAGACTCCTTCCTTAGAGATTACATGCCCCAAAAAGGCGACTTTCTCTAACCAGAACTCACACTTAGAGAGTTTGGCATATAACTGATGCTCCCTTAGTAACTCTAACACTTTCCTCAAATGGTCTTCATGGTCCTCCTTACTACTCGAGTAAACCAGAATGTCACCAATGAATACCACTACAAACTTGTCCAAATAGGGTCGTAAGATTCGATGCATCAGACCCATGAACACTGCCGGCGTGTTTGTCAACCCAAACGGCATTACTGTGAACTCATAATGGCCATAACGGGTCCTGAAAGCAGTCTTAGGAATATCTTGCTCTGCAATCCTTAACTGGTGATAACCCGACCTCAAATCTATTTTCGAGAATGTTCCTGCTCCCTTTAATTGGTCAAATAAATCATTGATCCGGGGTAATGGGTATTTGTTCTTGATGGTGACATTATTCAACTCACGGTAATCAATGCATAACCGTAAACTCCCGTCCTTTTTCTTCACAAACAATACTGGAGCTCCCCAGGGTGAGGAACTGGGTCTAATGTATCCCTTTTCAAGCAAATCTTCCAATTGGGCCTTTAGCTCTTTCATTTCAGCTGGGGCCATTCTGTATGGAGCCTTGGAAATAGGTCCAGTTCCAGGAACCAAGTCAATCGTGAATTCCACATCTCTTTCTGGTGGCATGCCTGGTATTTCATCGGGAAATACATCGGGAAATTCTTCCACAACAGTAACTTTGTATCACTCTTCCCTTCTTCACCCCTTATCTCTTAGAGGCTACACATGAATAACGGATACCCTTTCTTGAGGCACTTCTGAAGTTGTAAAGCCGAAATAATCCTTATTCCTTGACTTTTCCCTTCCTTCCTATAAGTCACCCTGGTCTTTGCTGGGCCATAGAGCGTGACATTTTGTGCTGAACAATCTATCTGAGCTTTGTACTTTCCCAACTAGTCCATTCCCACAATCACATCGAGGTCTTTGAGATCGAACTCAATTAGGTCCGATGGAAACTCTACTTCAGAAATAGTTAGGGGTACATTCCTAAAAAGTCTAGAACACTCCCTAACTTCCTCCGTTGGAATAGCTACATCCAAGGAGACTGACTCTGGACTTTCTAACTGGAGACTTTCTATTACTGTCTTAGACATAAAAGAGTGCGATGCACCCGAATCAAATAAAACTTTCACAGATAAAGAACGTATAAGAAAAGTGCCAATTACCACATTACTGGAAGTCTCAGCTTCACGGCTATTCATTACGAAAATCCGTCCCTTAGAAGTGTTTCCACCATTGCTGATTCCAGTGTTCTGGGCAGGTCCGCTAAATTGAGGGGGTTTTGGGGGATTCCGTCCATCCTGAACCTTTCCATTCTTCAAATCTGCTTCCTTTTTGAAAACACTCGTACTCTCGGTATCCCAATTTTTGGCAGTATCGGCATGTCACTTTATTGCCTGCGCAGTCCTTCCCCGGGTGGTCCTTCTCACATCTCTTACAGAAATAACTTCTCTTGTTTCTCTCCTTGCTCTCTCTATTCTCACCACCATGGTTTGAAATTCTCCGAAAATTCCCTTTAAAGTTCCTCTTATCCCCATGATTCCCATTCCCAAAACTCGCATGGTTCTTGGGCCTCTTATCGCTCCCTAGGGGCTGATCATTGGACTTTCTTTTCTCCCCAAACATGCTTCGTAGCTCTCTTCCCTTGATCCCATACAAATGGGCGGCTCGGCCATACACCTCATCTAGACTCTCAAAGGTTGCCCCACCCAGGTTTCCTTACAGATTTCAAGTTAACCCCTGCTCGAACCTTTGTGCTTTGATAGCCTCTGTTGGTACTACTTCTGGTGCAAACCTCATCAACTCTAAGAACTTAGAATAGTACTCACTCACAGTCATAGTTCCCATCCTTAAGTTAGTGAAATCCAAACATTTCTGTTTCCTCAAATGATCAGGATAGAACTTTTTCCTCAAAGCTACCTTGAAATCCTCCCAGCCAAAATTAGGGTCTACCATCAATTCTTCTTTCTTTTGGGTCCACCATAAGTCAGCTTCTTCCTTTAAGTAGTATACAACATTATTAATCTTCATATTGTCTGGACAGTTGATTGCATCAAACAACTTATCAAATTCTCGGATCCAGTTTTCAAGACTAGCTGGGTCCTCTTTTCCTAAGAAAAAGGGTGGTTTGGCTGCAGCTACACTCTTAAAGACTTCACCAAAAGTATCCCCCTTTCCTGAACCCTTCCCTTGGTTTGCTACTTGGGTAATGTTTTCAGCAAGATCGGTTAGTTTCTTAAGGACCTTGCCCATATTGGAACCAGCTTTCTTATTCTTTAACTTTAAAGACATATTTCCTGATGTTCACATTTGAGAGAAAGAAGAAAGAAAAAAAATAATTAAAATTTATTCATATACATAAACATAGAAGAAATCAAGCAAATACTTTATTATTATTAATTAATATTCGAGTACACTTTATTATGCATATAATTTATCGAAACAATCATAACATAAATAATTTGATTGATCACTCCTCTTCTACTGGGTCAAACTCTTGATCTTCATTGTTAGTCTTCTTGTTACCATTGGGCTCCTTCAAGTAGGTTGGTACATAGTCACTGTAGTTTGGGGTTTGGCCTGACTTTGTAATTGGGTTTCCTTGAGGGTTTGGGTTATTGGGTTGTGGAGGAGGTGAAGAGTTGGAGCTAGAAGATGATGAGAAGTCAAGGACTCTAGGTCTTTTTAGAATTCGGGCTTTTGTTTGAGGTTTTGGATGTTCACGTGGTATAGGTACATTGTATTGAGAAAAGTGGGAAGGATGAGGGTAGTTCTTACGCCGTCCAAGTGGTGGAATGGATTCATCATTAGAAGAGTCAAAGTCTCCCTCATACTTTGGGTAAGAGAAAGGAAGTTGAGCATTTAGATAACGGAGTTGGTCAACCTCTCTTAATGTGTGGTGAGGGGTAAGTTTAGGTGGCTTGACGGACTTCCTCTTAGGTTCATAGTTACGCTCCAAATAGTGTAGGTCATTCTTGAAATGGGTCAAGGTGGCTAGCCATTTTTCCTTCATGGTGATGCCTCTCATTCCAAAGCCCATCCTCCTTAATCACATCCCCATACTTCTCAAGTAGAGGGTAGTACTTCTTAATCTTGGGTAAGTGGGCTAATGCCAACAAAACTAGCCAAGGAGGTTGAGTAAAAACTTCAAGGTTGTATTCTCATAATAGTGTAGAGCTAATACTGTTATTTCAGTCACAAAGTCGCTAACACTGATTGCATCAGTTTTCAAGTAGTGAATGTTAAAGTACTTCTTCCTAATATCATCCAACATCTATTTAGAAAACAATAATTCAATAAGTATTCATACCAATGTTCACAAACATATAAGTTTAACATATATGAGCCACATATATACTCCAAAATCATGTCCATGGACTTCTTCAAAAATTCATAATATACTTATCTTATATGCACACATAGTCTTTGAAACTTAAAAAAATTTCAATTCATTTTCTTTTGAAATTAATAATGTACTTGACTCATGATATAGGATGGTCGAGCCCGCGTCTCCTTGGTAAGTTACCCACAGCGTCAGGGAGAGCCTTGCCTAGATAGAGAGGCGTACCCATTATAGGCCTCGTTATGAGAACCCGAGCATCCTTTTCTCAATCATCTTTCCAAAGAAGAAAATAGGGTTTTTTTTTTGTTTATTGTTTAAAAAAAATGCGAAACTCTATCCTATATACCCATCTTAAGTCTACCCATCCAATTTATTTATTTCAACTTTTAATCTTGTTTTAAGACCCGACAAACTGATACCACTTTGGAACACCCTCAAATCTCCCTCTACGTAAATTGTAGAAAAATACGCACAAATACCGTAGAGATAGGTTTGGGCGTATTACCGCCGCGTATAACGCAAGGCTTATACAAAAATACTTTTGCAGCGGAAAACTTTATTCTTTATTAAATAACCATAATAAAAATTCATTCATAATTCGTGACACAAAAATGACTCAAAATTTTCCTAGCTAGGTGAAATTTCCTGTGGACTCCCGTATGCATCAATCAATTTCCACCTGAAAAATTCACCTGTTTACCATAAATGATAAACAGGGCAAAGCCAAAACAAAAGCAAGTATTAGCAAGTATGCTAAGTAAGTCATGTGTAAGAGAAGTAAAACGTAATTTAAATCATTTACGTTTAATTAATAAAAGAATTACCAATGCCGTATTCAAATAGAACTTTTTCAATCCAATTCTTTTAATACGAATTAAAACTCAATCGATTCATTCCAACCAATTCCTCACTAAGTGTGCACACCCCCCCAAGTGGTTTACTTTATAATCAAAGGCCAAACTTGAGGAAAGACTAGGTCATGCAAAGTCCATAGTCTTCTCTAAACCATTCCCTAAGTGGGATTCAACATATCGATTGATTTGTTTTAAAAACTCTTCTTTAAAAAAATCCATCACACTTACATAACTTGCAAATCATTTCCAATAATTTCCAATCACAATTTAAGGCCCTTTTGATTTAAATCCAAATCATTTAATTCAATCCGACACAATTTCATAATTTAATACGGAAGATAATATCATAAATTCATACGAAACATAAAACACGATTTAATACGGAATGTAATAAAATATGATTTGATACGGAACATAATAATATCATAACCCTGTTTTGAATATTTCCGTAAATCGAATGGATTCATTGTTTAATTCTAAACCACAATTAAATAGTAATGGAGTGAATGATAATTTTGCACAAAATTAATTACTCCATAAATGTATGGTTTCATTACAGTGTCTTACATTAAACATCCTATTTAATTAAAACACATGTACAGGGAATTTCAAAGCCAGTCTCCAACATGCTTGATTCCCATCACCTCAATGTGCTTGTTGTGTTTCACTTGAGGCAGCGGTTTAGTCAAAGGATCGGCTACATTATCATCTGTGCCAATCTCACAAATTCTGATTTCACCTTCGGATTTTCATTCCCTTATCATGTGAAATCGCCTTTGCACGTGTTTGACCTTCTGGTGCTCTCTCGGCTCCCTGGCCTGAGCGATAGCTCCATTGTTATCACAATAGAGGTCTATTAGCCCCTTGATTGAGGGTACAACACCAAGTTCGCTAATGAACTTGCGAATCCAAACAGCTTCCTTGGCAGCTTCTGAAGCGGCCAAGTACTCGGCTTCAGTTGTAGAGTCTGCAGTGGTGCTCTGCTTGGCACTCTTCCAGTTAAACGCTCCTCTATTCAGGAAGGCTGTTTTGACATCTGTTTCGGGGTTTTTGGATGTGTCCTGCGAGAGAGTTACAATTCCAAGAATGCCCTTCAGCCTCCTGTACCTGCAAAACCACGAAGACTCCGGTTGGGTGGAGCTCCGCCTCCGACGATCAAGTCAGTTACGTACAGGAGGAAGATAGTGAGTAAAATAGTGAAATTACTTCTCGCGTAATGGGAGAATTCCGCAATTAATATTGCTCGGTTTTGGTGTAAGTGTATTCAATTTTCTTGAATGTATTTATGAATGTAATGAATTCAATGTATTGAATGCCCCATTAATGAGGATTCTCCCACTATTTATAGTGGGGAGACTTGGTTCCCCATTTAGGGTTTCTAGGACACGTGTCAGCAGGGGATTGGAGCCTTACTGACCAATGGCGAAGTGCCACATGTCGCTCGGCCATTGGGCCAAGTAGCTGGGGTATTTTAACCCCAAACATTTGCCCCTCTCAGGTGCTGACGTGGCAAGGTGCCACGTGGCACCTAAGAAGAGAGCTAACGCATGAAAAAATTATTTTATTTTATTTTATTTTATTTTTTTTATTTTTTTTATTTTTTTTTTGGCATTGCAACCCCTTCGAATCTAACTGAAGGAGGAGGGAAAAGCAGAAGGGGAAGGGTCGCGTCCCTTCGCCTTCTGAGGCAACCCCTATAAATAGGGGAAGAAGCATATAGGAGCTCATTTACAAACTTCGTGAATTTTCTTGAATTTTGAGAGCATCCGGCATTTGAGAGCATCCGTTACTTGAAATTCAGAGCACCTGGAGATTTGATAATTTTTAGAGCAGCCGGTTTTCAGACCACCTGTAAGGTAACAAGCAAGCAAAAGTTTTTCGTGAGGGTACCTCAGAGAACCCAGCCGGTCTTCAAACCGTCTGAGTCTTCGCAAGCATCCCCAAGAAATTTCTTGAGGTTTCAACTCTCTTCTAGTCTAGGTACCATCTCTATTCCTTCTTGCTTTTCCATGTATTTCCGTTTGCGTCTTTTGCTTGCATTTTTGTTTATAAGTCCCATAGGTAGATGGACCCTTTATACCCATACCCGGAACATAGTTGTGAACTCAGCCGGTCAATTAGTACGACTAAGTCTAGAACTGGATTTGCCGTCTCTGGTCTTTGAAATTTCCCCTTTTCAACGCCTGTATCGACCGACTCCGTGTCTGTGCAGGATACAATGGCCAGAATTAGGGGAACAACTATGGACCCCAATTACAGAGGCGGAAACTCAAATGAGTTATCGCCTGAGAGACAAGGCCCAGATGAGGCGGCTCAAGAACCATCCGGCGGCACCCCCGCCACCCCAAGCGATAGTATTCTAGGCTCCTACAACGAGGAGACCTCTCCGGCTCAGGAGGCTGAGCAGCCAGGAACTGCCAATGAGGGTCCCAACTCCCCATCCGGCTCTGATGACGGTCGGGTAGAAAGCAGTAGCTCCAGCTACTTGACCATGTCAGAAGATAGCGAGGAGGCGAAGAGGCCTTCGTGGCAAAGCCGAAACAACCCTCTCATGATCGCCGTCTCCTTGAAGGACCGCGCCCTCATGCGGTCTTCACTACAAGACTTTATTACCAAGCGACCGCTTGGTGGAGGGTACAAGCTGATCGTACCGGGCGAGTTTGGGACGGTTGTATGGGAGGATGACCAACCCAACGCTAACAGTTGGTTTGGGTGCTACGAAGCGGCTTTCCTAGCCGGTGTCCGCTTCCCCCTTCACAGCACAATTAAGGCCATACTTAGGGGGTATGACCTAGGTGTTTGGAAACTCACCCCGAATTCTTGGGTGAACATTTTAGGGTACATCGCCGCCTGTGAGATGCAGGGTCTCAACCCCGGCTGGGAGGCGTTTGCCCATATGCACTATTTGAGCCGGAGCCCAGGCGGCTGGAGGGCCTGTGTCAACTTGACAACTCACCGCCAATATATGATGACCTTGGACAAGCCGTCTAAATGGTCGGACTGGAAGAACTGGTTCTACCTGGTCAAAGATCCGTCTAAGGAGGAGAACAAGGAGTACCGGACCTACAACCGGAAACCGGAGCTTTTAGGGCAGAAGTGTCGGCTGCCCCAGTTCCTGATAATGATAGGGTGGCTATTCTGGACTCCGGATTTTTTGAGCTGACCTCTTCCTCTCTCTCAACCGGAGAGATAATAAGGGTACCCAAGAACTGGGTGCCCAAACACGAATTTTTCAAGGACGAGTGCTTATTGTCCGCCTGTGGGCTTAGCAGCATGTTTAAGAGCAAAGGTTACGAACCCTAGCCGGTTAATTTGATGCCGGCTGGCCTTTTTCTCTTGATTGCAATGCAAAATTATCATGTCTCTAACCGGATGTATTTGGTTTTGCAGAAGAAGCTAAGAAGATGCTACCCACCGCCAAGACACCCGCAAAGAAGGCTTCAGATATCCGCAAGGAGAATCTGGAGAAGAAATTTGCCGCTCAGGCAGCTAAAAAGGTTAGGCCGCCTGACCATCTCTATGTGTTGGCTTTGATGTCGTTTTAGCTATTTATTCACCTGACCGTTTGAGGTTTTGTTTCAGGATGGGGATATTATTCCCCGCTCTCTGCAAAAACAGATCCGGCAACGGCCGTCTGTTGAAGAGCCTGCACTCAAGGTGCAGAGAACCGCTTCTACTGCCCGGGCTACAACCGGCGGTAAAACAATAAAGACCCCAAGCGGGTCTAACACTGAAACGGCCTCGAAAGAGGTCACTCCAATAAGGACCGCAACCGATCCATCTTCTGCCGGAGGCCAAAAGGCTTCCCAAAAAGGTACTAACCCCTTCAACCTCACGTTGCTCGACCTACCCATGCGGGTAAAGTCATACTCCTCGTCGCAGCCGAAAGATTCTCCGATCAGCCGACTGTCCGTAGGCGGAGCATACGCAGCATTCTCACCGTCTGTTTCTGGTGCACATAACTCTCCACGTTGGCTGGATGCTGCTCAATACGCCCGGGCCATGCTGAAAGCCGTCCCCCGGGACGAGAAGGAGGCGATTCCTGGAATCAATACCTTCAATGCCGACCGGGTGATGGTCGACCTGGCCGATGTAAGTCAATGAGTACCCACCCGACATTTAATTTGTGTTATACCCATCCGGTCTTTCTACTAATACCGGTTGTGTTGTTGTTGCAGGCACTGCTCTGCGTGGAAGGGCTTAAGAAGGCCTACATCCGCAAGCAGGAAGAGGTAAGAAGAGCCAAACGTTCTGCGGATGACGCACATAGCGTTGCTCACTATTCCATGATTGTGCTTGACTTAGAAACTAAAGCTATAATCATGCAACAGGCGGATCAGGTCAAGTCCCTCCAACAGGCCCTCAAAGAGTCGAAGACAAAAATAGACAACCTCCAGGCGGCCCTGGATAACGCTGAAGATGAGCTGAAAAAGCACGAGGAGCCCCTCAAGCGTCTCGACCAGACGGAGAAGAGCAGCAAACGGCTGCAACTAGAGAATGACCGCCTGGTCAAGGAGGCT
Source organism: Chenopodium quinoa (assembly GCF_001683475.1). Classification (NCBI taxonomy): domain Eukaryota; kingdom Viridiplantae; phylum Streptophyta; class Magnoliopsida; order Caryophyllales; family Amaranthaceae; genus Chenopodium; species Chenopodium quinoa. The sequence goes on along the minus strand of NW_018745047.1, from coordinate 35,754 downwards.
GCTGATGCTCAGCGAAACTTCCAGGCCACCCTAGAAGCTGATCAGAGTCGGCTCATTGAGGAGAATGAGCAGGACTACGAAAACAGAATGAAGAGGGCGTTCTCCATTATCCATCCGGGTACAGACTACAACGTTTGGGAGCTCGCCTACAAGTACGCAGACCTTGCCATTCTGACAGAGGAGGAGGGCAAGCCGGGGCTTGAACCTTATGAGAAATGGGTTGAGGCGGAGTTCAAGCGGATGCAGGAGGAGGCGGCTGGCCACGAAGAGGCAGTCGAGGATGAGGTTGCTCCCGGCTCCGTTCCCAACACAGACCCAACTCATCCGGAAGGGAGTCAGGCTCAGGGTAACTGGGTAACAGTGCAGCTAGAGTAGCAACAACATCCCGTCCTGCGCAGCGTGCATTATCTTGTAATAGATCAGGAAGGGTCGGCTTACTCTGCTGTTGTCTTTCACTTTGAATATTGATATTTTCACCGGCTGTGCCAGTTTATTCTGTAAACAATTTAATATTTTCACCGGCTGTGCCGGTTAATTCTGCTACATTTCTACCGGATGATCCGGTTTTGAATGAATTTGCTTTTTTTCTTTTTGCTGCTTTGAATATCGCATTTTTCTTGCTTTGAATGAATGTGTTTCCGCATGACTTGTTGGGGTTAGGATAGGTAATTTCCCCTTGATAGGAGGCTGGCATAGATGAAATGGTGTCAGGCGGCTATCCATATGTTATAGCGCAAATGCTAACGATTTAAGCTAAGTGCTAAGTGCCATCCGTAAAAACGAAAAGCAACCGGTTTTTAAAGACTTGCCGGAAGACTTTTTAGAAAGACCTTTTCATAAGATTTAGGGTGTCAATTTGCTGGTTGGGCTTTTGCAAGAACACCTCTTCATAGATTATTGGCCTAAACCAAATGCTTGAGGCCTGCCTTTTCTTAGTCGATTAGGCGGCACTTTAAGTACCGGCTGTCTGTTTTGAGATCAGCCTTAAATGGCACTTGATCCAAAGAGGGGGCCGAATGCATGTTTGGGAATTCTAGCCCACGATTCTATGGTGTCATGGATCATTCAGGCGGGTAGGACCACCTGATTTTGATCACTAGAACAATTTTCCACCCGAATGGGAGATGTTCTCTTCGATGAATTCACCCGAATGGGTGTCACCGGATGATTCATTTGTTTTCAGAGCCGCTTGTGTGGGGCACAAGACATGGCGCATGGAAAATCGGTAAAGGGGGCCGCTTGTGTTAAGCACAAGACATGGCGCATGTAAGCATTATATGTAGTAAATCTTTCTCATTAATTATATAGAAATCTACAAAAACTATACAATTTCTAGAAGTAATACTTTTTGAGATTATCTACATTCCAGGTTCTAGGCAGCTTTCTACCGTTTGGGGTTTCCAGGCGGTATGTGCCATCTCGTACTTCTTCAAAGATCCGGTAGGGTCCCTCCCAATTTGGGGTCAGTTTTCCTTGTTCATTGGTCCTACCGGTTGCTTCCATTTTGCAAAGCACAAAATCTCCTACGTTCAGGGGCCGTTTGTGAACCCGCTTGTTGTAGGCTCTTGTCATTCTCAGGCGGTAAATCTCATAACGCAAGGCTGCGTCGCCCCTTCGCTCTGGGAGAGCATCCAGTGCTAGCCGCATGGCTTCCCAATTGGTCGTCTCATCATATAGCATGATGCGAAGTGTTGGCTCATAATGTTCAATGGGGAGCACCGCCTCAATGCCATATGTCATAAGAAATGGGGTTTCACCGGTTGCTTCTTTTTCAGTGGTCCTGATGGCCTAAAGGACATGAGGTAATTCCTCTGCCCATAGTCCACCGGCTCTTTCCACCTTCTTCTTTATACCGTCTGAGATCAGCTTATTGAAGGCCTCAACTTGCCTGTTTGCCTGAGGACGGCCAACGGATGCAAAACAATGGGAGATTCCTTGGTCCCCTAACCAGCTCTTGAGGACAGGCGTTTCAAATTGAGGTCCGTTGTCAAAGACCATAGACATTGGAACCCCAAACTGGGTGATGACATTTCTCCAAATGAAGGAGATCACGTCCTTTGTTTTTATGCCTTTGACCGCCTCTTTCAACCCATTTGGTGAAGTAATCCACTACCACCAAAATATAACGGCGACCGCCTGATGCAGGCGCATACGGACCCAAAATGTCCATGCCCCACTTTGCGAACGGAACCGGGCTATGAATGGCTGTCAGATCAGTTGCCGGTCGATGTATCAACCGGGCGAACTTTTGGCATTTGTCACACCGTTTCACCAAATCCATGGCGTCTGCCTCAAGAGTGGGCCAAAAGTAACCCTGCCGTCTGGTTCTTCTTGCCAAGGACCTGCCGCCTATGTGTGAGGCACAAAAACCCGCGTGCAGATCCTCTAAAACATCTCTTCCCCTTTCAGGGGTTACACACTTTAGAAACGGCTGTAGATAACCCTTTCGGAGAAGTTCTTCATGATGCATAACGAAGCTCAGAGCACGCTTCTTGAGCGCCATTGCTTTAGAAGGGTCATCCGGTAAAGTACCGTCTTCCAAGTAACCCCGGATGGGGTCCATCCAGGTGGCACTTCAGTCCAGGATACCTATGGGGTCATGATCAATGCTTCTTTTCTTAATGACTTCCCAAAAAACCGTCCTAGGTGCATCACAGGAGGCGAACGATGCCAATATGGAAAGGGCATCCGCCTGATTATTCTCGGACCGGGGCACCTAACTTAGATGAAATTCATCAAGTGACACAGCCTCTTCTCTGACCGCCTGTAGATATTTGATCATGGCCGGATGGGTGGCCTCGTAGTCACCATTGTACTGGCTAACGATCAATTGAGAGTCTGAGCAGGCGCTGATTTTTGTTGCCCCTGCTGCCTTACACATGCGGATACCGGCTAGCAGGGCTTTATACTCCGCCTCATTATTAGAGGCTTGGAATCGGAACCGTAGTGCATATTCAAACTTGTCCCCTTCTGGAGAATGACATATAACGCCGTTCACGGTAGAGCTACCGTCTACGAATAACTTCCAAACCTAATCAGGATTTCCCAGTTGCACCGGTCTAGTCATTTCGACAATCAAGTCGGCAAACGCCTGTCCTTTTACTGCCCGCCTGGGTTCAAAAGTTATCTCAAGGCTCTATATTTCAACAGCCCACTTGATCATTCTGCCGGATGACTCAATGGTGATCATTGGGCGCTTGAGCGGCTGGTCTGTATATACAATCACCGGTTGAGCTAAAAAGTAAGGCTTCAACCGTTTGACTACGACGAACAGGGCCAACCCAAATTTTTCGATCATGGGGTACTGGAGTTCAACATTCTTAAGTACATGGCTGATGAAATACACCGGAAGCTGCTTACCGTCTCGCTCAGCGAGGAGAACGGCACTAAGGGCATGATCAGAGACGGCTAGATACATGTAGAGGACCTCCCAAAGTAAGGGGCTCACTAGCCTTGGCAAAGAGTGCAAGTGTTGCTTTAGCTTCTGGAATTCCATTTCCACCTCTTCACCCCACTCAAATCTGGACCTCTTCCGGATGGCTTGGAAGAAATAGAGGCACTTGTCACCTGACCGGCTGAGAAATCTTCCCAACGCCGCCAGGCAACCGGTCAGTTTCTTGGCTTCTTTTACAGTGCGGGGAGACGCAAGTCAATGACCGCCTGTACTTTTTTCGGATTAGCCTCTATGCCCCTTTGGTCAATCAAGAATCCGAGAAACTTCCCAGACTCAACACCAAACACACACTTCTTTGGGTTAAGCATGACCCGGTGCCGCCTGAGTGTGGTGAATGTTTCTCGGAGGTCTAGTAGGTGATCCGTCTGTAGCTTGGATTTGACTATCATGTCATCAATGTACGCCTCTACATTCCTGCCAATCTGATTGATGAAGACAGTGTTTATCATGCGATGGAATGTAGCCAGTGCATTCTTTAACCCAAACGACATCACCTTGTAACAAAATAACCCCTGATCAGTGACGAAGACCGTCTTTTCTTGATCTTTTTTACATAGGGGTATTTGATGGAAACCTGATGATATGGCAGCAAGCAATCAAGTTCAAACTAAAGTCCAAGAAGTTCAAGCTACGGTCCATGCTTTGTTCATCCACGAAAAGTCCAAGTCTTTGGATGCTAATTTCGTGGGATTCTCTTCCAAGAATCCTTTTGTTTCTTGCCTTAAATGGGAAGAGGACAAAGGGGACAAAGTAACCAGTTAAAGGAGCATCCAAGAAGACTTTCAAACAGCCACAAGGAGTTTCAAACAGCCACAATTAAACAGCCACATTTAAGTGGGGGTTACAAGCTTGGTTCATGGCGATTTTTGTGGGGAATGATTATGAGTTGTTTGCTGTTTGTTTTAGTCATTTAAAGCTTTGATTAGGGGGTTATTTTTCTGTCAAAGAATGCATGTAATAGCTGCCATTAAGGCCTCAAATAAACAGCCATTTTCGTGGCCTAGTAAAGGCGTGATTCTAGGCTTGAATCATGCCTAGCTTTTAGTTTTGTTTTTAAGCATGTAAAAGGAGTTACAAAGCTTTTATTGAAGCTTGTTTCTTCTGTTTTAGGCATGTAAGTTAGGAAGTTGAAGAGTTCCTTTAAGGATTGTAAAGCTTCCTATAAATAGAACACTTGCCATTCGTTTTAGGCAAGAGTGATTAAAAACAACAAAATCTGATTTTCTTTGTGAATTTCTTGTGTTACTTTGTGTTTCACGAACTTATACTTTCTTTACTTAGTGTTTAGTTAGTATAAGCTTGATAATCTAGCCTTACTTTGTGTTTGGTCAAGTTTATCCACCACACACGCAATTTAGAACCCGCTTCTACATTGAGTGTTTATCTTGTTTTCTTTTGTGACGAACTTGATTCTAATTGAACTAGCCCACTCCAAAACGATCCTAATCCACTTACATATCAGTTGGTATCAGAGCAAGGCCTTGGAGAATGACTCCAGGTTCATCCAACTCACCATCTCACGAAGTGATGAAAGACATTCTTGGAAAACTCCAAGAAATGCATGACGAAATGAAAAAGCATGAAACAAGGATGGATGCCATTGCGGACCTATGCCTTAGACAAGGTAGAAGGTTAGAGGAATTAGAAAATTCCACACCCACCCAAGGTGAATCACAATTCCGTGGTCACCAAGATGATAGAAGTGTCAAGCTAGACCTTCCCGACTTTGATGGTTCTAGTGATCCGGAAGTTTTTTTTGATTGGGTACGTAGGATGGAGAGTATCTTTGAGTATAAGGAGTATGATGATGCTAGGAGTTGTAAAATGGCGGTTCTTAAGTTAACCAAGCTTGCTGGGCTTTGGTATGATAATCTAAAGGCCAAGAGGAGAAGAGAAGGAAAAGATAAGATTGAGTCATGGATGAAACTCAAGAAGAAGATGGAACAACGTTGGGTTCCACATGAGTATGTGCAAGATCAATATGTCAAATTGACTCGCCTAGCTCAAGGTGAACGAAGTGTTGATGACTATGTGCGAGAGTTTGAGAAACTCAGTTTGGTGTGTGATATGCAAGAGAAGGAACCACTCAAAATTGCCCGTTTCACTAAAGGGTTGTCTAAACCAATCTCTAATAAGGTGGATCTCCTACCTTATTCCACCTATGAAGAGGTTGTGAAGGCTGCTAGAAAGGTTGAGGCACAACACAAAGAAGATAAGCCAAGACCTACATCTAGGCTTCCTTACAAAGCTTTTTCTTCCATGGGAAAAGGCGAGGTTGCTTCTAAATCCACTTTTACTCCTAACTCGTCCAAAGGTTATGGAGGAAAAACGGATTCCAAGCAAGAAATCCCCAAGAGGACGTGTTACAAATGCCATGAGAAAGGACATATTGCTAGTGAGTGTCCAAAACGGAACACACTCACCATCCATGAAGGAGGGTATGATTCCGAGGAAAATGAGGAAGAGGAAGAGGAATATGAGGAGTATGGGGCTGAAGAAAACGCCACTCCATTGTGTGGTGTTGTAAGAAGGATCCTACATTCCGAGCCTCTCAAGGATGTGCAACAAAGAGAGAATCTTTTCCATACGAGGTGCAAGGTACGGGACAAGATTTGTGATGTGATTGTAGATGGTGGTTCTTGTACGGATGTGGCCTCTACTGAACTTGTAAGCAAGCTTAAATTACCCACTCGTGAGCATGCTAAACCTTACAAGTTAAATTGGTTAGATAACGAAACCGGTTTGAAAGTTAAGAAACAAGCACTAGTTTCTTTTACAATTGGAAATTTTCATGATGAACGTTGGTGTGATGTTTTGCCTATGAGTGCATGTCATATATTGCTTGGTAGACCATGGCAATTTGATCGAAGTGCTTTGCATGATGGTGTTTCTAATGTCTATACGGTCACTAATCATGGGGGAAAGAAAATCAGGTTACTTCCTTTACCTCCAAAGGTTGAACCTATGGTGGAAAAGAAACCTAACTATTTGGTTTCTAAGAGTGAGTTTGAGCGTGAATTTGCTATGGAAGGGGAAGGGTTTTTACTTGTTGTTAAACCTGTTGATGATACCTATTCCTATGTTACTAACTCACCGTCTTTGAAGGAATTGCTAGAAGAATTTTCTGATGTTTTTCCTAGTGATTTACCACAAGGATTACCTCCATTGCGAGGTATTGAACATGCTATTGACTTGATTCCGGGAGCTCAATTGCCTAACAAACCAGCCTATAGGTGTAGCCCCGATCAAGCCAAGGAATTGCAAAGACAAGTAGAAGAACTTATGGAAAGAGGTTATGTACGTGAAAGCCTTAGTCCATGTGCCGTTCCTGCTCTTTTGGTGCCTAAGAAAGAGGGAACTTGGAGGATGTGTATTGATAGTCGTGCCGTCAATAACATTACTATCAAATACAGATTTCCTATGCCAAGGCTTCAAGACATGTTTGATGAGTTGAGTGGAGCCAAAATTTTCAGTAAAATTGATTTGAGAAGTGGTTATCATCAAATGCGAATTCGTGAGGGAGATGAGTGGAAAACAGCTTTCAAGACTAAGCAAGGCTTGTACGAATGGCTTGTCATGCCATTTGGTCTTTGCAATGCTCCTAGTTCGTTTATGAGACTCATGACTGAGGTATTGCGTCCTTTTCTAAACAAATTCATTGTTGTATATTTAGATGATATTCTAGTATATAGCAAATCCATAGATGAACATTTGTTTCACTTAAGATCTTTATTTGGGGTTTTGAGGGATAACAAATTGTATGGGAAATTAGAAAAGTGTGCTTTCATGTGTAACCATATTACTTTCCTAGGCTATGTTGTATCTAGTGAAGGTGTACAGGTTGATCCCGAGAAAGTCAAGGCTATTGCAACATGGAAGGTGCCGAAAGATGTGCATGAAGTAAGAAGTTTTCATGGTCTTGCTTCATTTTACAGAATTTTCATCAAGAACTTTTCATCCATCACGGCTCCTTTGACCGAATTGTTGAAGAAAGGTGCATTTCAATGGAGTGAAGCTGCCCAAAAAGCTTTTGATGAAATCAAGGAAAAGTTGTGCAACACTACGGTTCTTGCATTACCAGATTTTGATAAGTTGTTTGAGGTTGAGTGTGATGCAAGTGGCGTGGGCATTGGTGCGGTTCTTATACAAGGAAGAAGACCAATTTGTTACTTTAGTGAAAAATTAAGTGGTGCTAAGCTTAATTATTCAAACTATGATCGTGAATTCTATGCCATTGTTCGAGCTCTTGATCATTGGTCACATTACTTAAGGCCTAAACCGTTTGTTCTACATTCGGATCATGAAGCCTTAAAATTCATTCATGGCCAACAGAAACTTAATTACCGACATGCTAAATGGGTTGAATTTCTTCAATCTTTTACATTTAGTTCAAGGTATAAGGAGGGCAAGAAGAATGTGGTGGCGGATGCTTTGTCAAGAAGAAGCTATCTCTTAGCTATGGTGCATACGAAGATTCTTGGGTTTGAACACTTGAAAGGTCACTATGAAGAAGATGAGGATTTTTCGGGAAAATTCAAGAAACCTACTCAAGACTATACGGTTCAAGATGGGTTTTTGTTCAAAGGCAACAAACTTTGTGTGCCTAAGAATGGTGTGCGTGAGCTTTTGGTTCGTGAAATCCATGGGGGAGGGATTGCTGGTCATTTCGGCATACATAAGACATTGGAGATGCTTCAAGAACATTTCTATTGGCCTCATATGGTGAAGGACGTGACTCATGTTGTGGAAAGGTGCTCTACTTGTCAAAAATCCAAGAGTACTTTTCACAAAGGTCTTTACACTCCATTACCCGTTCCTAATGTTCCATGGGAAGGAGTGAGCATGGATTTTATTGTGGGTCTTCCTAGGACTCAAAGGGGGAAAGATAGTATCATGGTGGTAGTGGACCGTTTTTCTAAAATGGCTCATTTTGTTCCATGCCACAAAACGGATGATGCTTCTAAAGTTGCTGATTTATACTTTAGAGAAATCATTCGTTTACATGGGGTTCCAAGGACCATTGTTTCGGATAGGGACACTAAGTTCCTTAGTCATTTTTGGAGAATCTTGTGGAAATTGGTGGGTACTAAGCTCTTATTTAGTACTTCTCATCATCCACAAACGGATGGTCAAACGGAAGTGACTAATAGAACCCTTGGTGCTTTGTTACGTAGTCTAGTGAGTAGAACTCAAAAGGATTGGGATGTTAAGTTAGCCCATGCCGAATTTGCTTACAATAGGTCCCCTTCATCAACCACTACTCGTAGTCCTTTTGAAGTGGTGTATGGGATTAATCCTTTACTACCTATTGAGTTAATTCCTTTGCCTAAAGGAGACTTGATACATGGTGAACCTAAGAAGAGATGGGAAGCATTTCAGAAAACATGCACCAAAGTCAAAGAGAAGATTGAGGCTATGAACAAAGTCTACAAAGACCGTGCAAATAAGAACCGAAAACAACCTACATTTGCTAAGGGTGACTTGGTTTGGTTACACTTAAGGAAAGAACGTTTTCCTAACCTAAGGAAAAACAAGCTCATGCCTAGGTCCGATGGTCCCTTTCAAGTCTTGGAGAAAATTGGGGAAAGTGCTTACAAGATTGATCTACCTAGTGAATTTGGTGGAGCAAGTGCAACTTTCAATGTGGGAGACTTGAGTCCATATCTAGATGATGAAAGTTTGAGGGCAAACTTTTTCGAAGAGGGGGAGAATGATATGGCAGCAAGCAATCAAGTTCAAACTAAAGTCCAAGAAGTTCAAGCTACGGTCCATGCTTTGTTCATCCACGAAAAGTCCAAGTCTTTGGATGCTAATTTCGTGGGATTCTCTTCCAAGAATCCTTTTGTTTCTTGCCTTAAATGGGAAGAGGACAAAGGGGACAAAGTAACCAGTTAAAGGAGCATCCAAGAAGACTTTCAAACAGCCACAAGGAGTTTCAAACAGCCACAATTAAACAGCCACATTTAAGTGGGGGTTACAAGCTTGGTTCATGGCGATTTTTGTGGGGAATGATTATGAGTTGTTTGCTGTTTGTTTTAGTCATTTAAAGCTTTGATTAGGGGGTTATTTTTCTGTCAAAGAATGCATGTAATAGCTGCCATTAAGGCCTCAAATAAACAGCCATTTTCGTGGCCTAGTAAAGGCGTGATTCTAGGCTTGAATCATGCCTAGCTTTTAGTTTTGTTTTTAAGCATGTAAAAGGAGTTACAAAGCTTTTATTGAAGCTTGTTTCTTCTGTTTTAGGCATGTAAGTTAGGAAGTTGAAGAGTTCCTTTAAGGATTGTAAAGCTTCCTATAAATAGAACACTTGCCATTCGTTTTAGGCAAGAGTGATTAAAAACAACAAAATCTGATTTTCTTTGTGAATTTCTTGTGTTACTTTGTGTTTCACGAACTTATACTTTCTTTACTTAGTGTTTAGTTAGTATAAGCTTGATAATCTAGCCTTACTTTGTGTTTGGTCAAGTTTATCCACCACACACGCAATTTAGAACCCGCTTCTACATTGAGTGTTTATCTTGTTTTCTTTTGTGACGAACTTGATTCTAATTGAACTAGCCCACTCCAAAACGATCCTAATCCACTTACATATCACCTGAGTAGGCATCCATGAAACTCATCAGAGCATGACCGGCTGTAGAGTCGAACAGAATGTCGATCTTTGGAAGCGGGTAACTGTCCTTTGGGCATGCTCTGTTCAGATCTGTGTAGTCTACACACATCCGCCAGGTACCATTCGGCTTTTTTCACGAGGACAACGTTTGCTACCCAATCCGGGTAGTAGCATTGTCGGATGAACCCAACATCTAACAGTTTTTTCACCTCAGCCGCTGCCGCCTGAGATCTCTCTTCACCGTGATCCCTCTTTTTCTGCCTGACCGACTTCTTTTTAGGATCCACGGCGAGCTTGTGGACAGCTAGATCCGGGCTGACGCCTGGCATCTCTTCCACTTCAAAGGCAAAGATGTCTTTGAATTCTTTTATAAGTTGGAGCAGGTCTGCTCCCAACCGTTCAAAAGCAACCGTCTAGGACGACGTCAATGCATTCACCAGCCGGCTGGGGTCGTTGATCATCTGACCTTTCCCCGGCTAGTGATTGCTATTTTTCTTGCTTGACGGGATCCGTCTGGCCCGCCTTTCTTTTCTTACCGGTTGCCCTTGGAGCCGGGACTGCTGTATTGCAGTTATCAAGATCTATGGGATTGCCGTCTCCGGCTGCCCCCATAGTAGGTCTGACGTCAGAGAGATAGCACTCCCTGGCCGTCCTCTGGTCCCCCTTAAGGGAACCGACTGCTCCATCGTCCTTTTCAAATTTGACAAGCATGAGAGAAGGAACGATGACAGCCTTTGGACTCATTAGGGGTCGGACGGCCAAAAATCATGTTTTAGGCGGCGAGCTCTTCTACAACCAGGAATTTTATCACCATGTGGCGTCCTTCCCCCTTTTCACCCAGCCGGATGGGAAGATCTATGTTTCGTACCGGATGCACTACGCCTCCCCCAAAACCAACAAGCGAGTGGGGCGCCTGGTGCATGCTACTGGATTTGTACTTGAGCTTGGTCAAGCACTCATAACTGATTAGGTCAGACGAGCTCCCGGTATCTATTAAGATCCGGCCAACCCTCTGATTGGCAACTTTGTATTCGATGACTATGGGGTCATCGTGGGGCCGCCTACCCTTGCCTCGGTCCTTTACTGAAATAAGGACCTCAAGAAAGGTGTCTTTCGACGCCTGGATCTCCTCAACTGAGTTAACCAGCTTCCTAATGTTATCTTTGGTGCCCCTAATAGTGGGACCCCTTCCGGCAAAGCCGCCTGCTATGGTGAAGATGGTCTCTTCATCCGTTTCAGAATTGGCAAGAACAGCTTTTGCCGCCTGCCCTTTCTTGGACAGGGTGTTACCCTTGGCTTTAGGCAGATAAGACTTCAGAGCCCCCTCATCAGCCAGATGGTCTAATAGCCGCCTGAGGCTATAGTAACCATTAGTGTTATGGCCAACATCCTCATGGTATTGGCAGTATTTGCTTTTGTCCCGGCTGCCTACGGGGCTTTTCATCACAGCCGGTTTGTCGAGAGACATCCGTTCCTTGATCTCCATGAGGATGTAGGAGCAGTCCTTTGCGAACTCGTACTTGGGAACGTACGGTTCAGATTTCCGTTTGAGCTTCTGAGCCGGCTGACCAGAACGGTCTGCCGCCCAGACCTCCTTTCTCTTCTTTTCTTCCTTTTTAGCCGGTTGTTGTTGTTGCCGGATGTCTCTTCTGTCGGATTTTTTTGGAATCCGACGGCTGCTTTACAGCAAAAAGCTCCGTCGCCTGTATATAGGCTTCAGCTTCCATCAACGCCTCTTGGAGGGTGGCTACCCTTTTCCAGACGAGGTCAAACTTGAAGGTTGATCCATCCTTCAGACCCTTAAAGAAGTCTGTGTAAGCAACTTCATCAGACAGTCTTTGAATCTAATTCTTATCAGATTAAACCGCCTGACATAGGACCGGAGCCCTTCTCTGTCACCCTGCTGTATTGCCCCCAGATTGAGGGTAGTCTTTTTGTCCAGGATGTTCATTGAGAAGTTTGACGTAAATAAGTACCTAAGGTCTTGAAGTTGTTGATGCAGTCGGCTGGTAAGTTACCAAACCACCGTTGGGCAATGCCCTTCAGGGTAGCCGGGAAGCATTGGCACCAGACGGCATCATCCAACCCCTGTAGGTACATGAGGTTGGAATAGGCCATTAAATGATCTTCTGGGTTGGAGGTACCATCATAGGCCCCTACCAACACGTTTTTAATCTTAGCCGGCTGTGCCGCCTGGGTTATCTCAGGGGAGAACGCCGAGGGCTGTTCTACCAAGTTCAGCAGGCGCTGCTGCCAGTCCATGAGCTGGAACGGCTGCTGCACATTTCTGTCAAACGGACCCGTTTGGGTAAAAGGGGATCCACCCAGCCCATTCGGCGAACCAAATAGACCAGGTTGGATCACTTGGGGTCCAGACCGGGCGGATGGTTCGCCCGTCTGACTCCCTAGACTTGTTCCCGTACGCCTGTTAGAGGTGTCACGGGAACTGTCTAGAAAGGTCGACGTTGAAGCCGACGCAGACGCCAGACTTCTCTTTTCTTGGAGAAACGTCCGGGCGTCAAAGAATATCTTTTTTGAACCATCCGGCTGCAAGTGCTGGATGGGTTTTCTGGGTTCCGTTTGCGGGAAGCGGAGCCGGTTTTGATCGAACCTGAGGCCCTCCCCCTCCTTCGGCTTTGGATGAGGGGTAGGGACCCGGTCTTTGATTGCCTTCTTGTTAGAAGGCTTCTTGGCCGGCTGACTCTTCTTGGGAGTAGCTGACCGAATAAGGTTCTGGATCTCGCCTTTGAAACTATTCATGAAGGTCATGTGTTCGTTCCTTGTGACGGGAGCAGAGCCTTCTGCCACCTGTGCAGCTCCAACCGGGTTGCCGGCTAGGTTGCTTGGAGCAGCTTGGATGTTATCCCGTTCCTTCTTATCCCTGGAACGGGTGTGCTTTGTTCTGAAGGACCCGTCTGGGGCCACATAGGTGTCGAGTTCATAATCATCACCGCTTTCATGGTCCGTCTGGACCTCAGGCTCGGTCGATGGCCGCTTGTCCTTATCCGGTGGTACAGGGTTAGAAGTCATCTTAGAAGTACTCTCCCCACAGACGGCGCCAAATGTTTCGGGGTTTTTAGATGTGTCCTGCGGGAGAGTTACAATTCCAAGAATGCCCTTCAGCCGCCTGTACCTGCAAAACCACGAAGACTCCGGTTGGGTGGACCTCCGCCTCCGACCATCAAGTCAGTTACGTATAGGAGGAAGATAGTGCGTAAAATAGTGAAATTACTTCTCGCGTAATGGGAGAATTCCGCAATTAATATTACTCGGTTTTGGTGTAAGTGTATTCAATTTTCTTGAACGTATTTATGAATGTATTGAATTCAATGTATTGAATGCCACATTAATGAGGATTCTCCCACTATTTATAGCGGGGAGACTTGGTTCCCCATTTAGGGTTTCTAAGACACGTGTCAGCAGGGGATTGGAGCCCTGCTGACCAATGGCGAGGTGCCACGTGTCGCTTGGCCATTGGGCCACGTGGCTGGGGTATTTTAACCCCAAACAACATCCATTTGCCATAGTACAATGCGGATTTTAGCATTGCAACTGGTGAAAAAGTTTCATCATAGTCAATCCTGTGGACTTGTCTATAACCTTTTGCCACCCGTCTAGCTTTGTATATTGATACATTTCCATCCTTGTCTGTCTTCACTTTGAAGATCCATTTGCAACCAATGGATGTATAACCCTCGGGCAAATTCACCAAGTCCCATACTTGATTTTCAGACATGGAGTCCATCTCGGATTTCATGGCCTCTTGCCATTTTGTAGAGTCGGGGCTCATCATAGCTTTCTTGTATGCCGTCGGCTCATCACCATCCATGACTAGGATGTCCTGATCATCGGTTAAGACAATACCGAGGTATCTGTCTGGTTGAGATCTTTGCCGTTGCGACCTACGAAGGGTAATCGGTTGAGCATTTTCATTGTCTGTTTGACTCTGACCAATCTTCTTAGATAAATCCAAAGTATCTAGATTGTCAGTTTTGTCAGGTTGACATTGTTGCTCATCTTCTCGAACTTCGTCGAGTTCGATTTTCCTACCACTTGTCATTTTGGAAAGGTGATCCTTTTCCAAAAAGACACCATCACGAGCAACAAATACTTTGTTCTCGAATTTATTGTAGAAGTAATACCCTTTGGTTTCTTTTGGATATCCCACAAAGAAACACTTATCCGATTTGGGGTGAAGTTTGTCCGAAATTAATCGCTTGACATATGCTTCGCACCCCCAAATCTTGAGAAAAGACAACCTAGGAGGTTTCTTAGTCCATAATTCATACGGAGTCTTTTCAACAGCTTTTGACGGAGCTCTTTTCAGTGTTAGTGCTGCAGATTGTAGTGCATGTCCCCAGAAGGAGATAGAGAGTTCACTAAGACCCATCATTGATCGAACCATGTCTAACAAGGTTCGACTCCTCCGTTCGGACACTCCGTTCCATTGAGGAGTCCCGGGAGGTGTCAACTCTGAAAGAATGCCATTTTCTTTCAAGTGATCGTCGAATTCATGGCTCAAATATTCACCACCTCGATCCGATCGAAGTGCTTTAATTTTCTTGCCAAGTTGATTTTCAACTTCTTTCTGAAATTCTTTGAATTTATTCGACATTAAGTAGACATAGCCATATCTACTATAATCGTCGGTGAAAGTGATGAAATATCGGTAACCTTGTCTAGCGGGTGTGCTCATTGGTCCACATACATCCGTGTGTATTAGACCTAATAAGTCACTTGCCCTTTTTCCCAACTTGGAGAATCGTTGTTTTATCATCTTGCCTAATAAGCATCCTTCGAAATTTTCAAACGACTCTAAGTCGAATGAGTCAAGAACACCTTCTTGAAGAATTTTCTTGATGCGCTTGATGTTAATATGGCCAAGACGACAATGCCACAAGTAGGTTTGATTTGACTCGATGGTCTTAGCCCTTTTGGTAGTATTATCGATGTTATAAACCTGTTTGTCTAGGGAAAGCACATAAAGACCATTTTCTGAATGTGCCTTACCATATAAAACATTATCAAAATAAATAAAACAACTATTGTTTTTGATTTGAAATTCGAATCCCTTGGCGTCCAACGCCGATATTGAAATAATGTTTTTGTTCACTCTTGGAACATGATAGCAGTTTTCAAGTTCTAGAATAAGCCCTGAGTGCAAAGACAAACTGACAGTTCCAACGGAGACGGTAGACATCCTTGCTCCATTGCCGACCCGAAGCTCGACCACTCCCTTCTCTAGCCTCCTATTTATCCTTAGTCCCTGAGCATTGGAACAAAGGTGTGAGCCACATCCGGTATCTAATACCCATGATGTTTTGCAAGCGAATTTTAAGTCTATAACGAAAATACCTGATGAAGAAGAAACGCTGCCGTTCTTCTTATCTTCCTTGAATTTGAGGCAGTCCCGTTTCCAATGTCACTTCTTCTTGCAGTAGAAACATTCGGAATCAGATTTAAAAGAGGCTGCCTTTTTGTTCTTGCTGCCCGTGGCAGATTTTGACTTAGGCAGGAATTTCTTCTTCTTCCCTTTAAAGCTCTTCTTTTTGCCCGAACGTTTGAATGGCTTGCCCTTCCTCACCATGAGCATGTCATGCTTGCCCTCATCCTTGAGGGTTTGCTCGGCTTGCTTCAACATACCATGAAGCTCGGTGAGGGTTTTCTCCATACTATGCATGTTATAGTTCATTTTGAACTGATCATAGCCATTGTGAAGGGAGTGGAGAATGATGTTAATTGCCATTTCGGTTAAATACCCAGCATCAAGCCTTTCCATGTTCTCAAATAATCCAATCATTTTGAGGATATGCGGGTTGACTGGCTCTCCTTTATTGAGCTTGCTCTCAAGGATCTGCCTGTGGGTTTCGAACCTTTCAGTTCGGGCCTGCTCTTGAAACATATTCTGAAGCTCATAAATGATCTCAAAAGCCGTCTCCTTTTCAAATAAAGTCTTTTGAAGGTCCGAAGACATGGTGGACAACATGATGCATTTGACATCCCGATTGGCACTTTGCCATCGGTTAAGGGCAGCTTGAGTGACCTCCTCATCGGGAGCGTCGGGCATTTCCTCATCAAGGACGTATTCATTTTGCTCCTGCATTAGTACAATGCGGAGATTTCTTTGCCAATCAAGAAAGTTTGGCCCGCGCAACTTCTCCTTGTCGAGAATTGAGCGCAAAGAGAATTGGTTGTTGTTTGAGTTACTTGCAGACATGATTATACAATTGAAATAATTTGAAGTGAAAAACCTTTCATAAATCAATAAGTTGAAATTTAAAACGTTCATGCATATATTCAATCTTATTGAGCATTTCATCCACGCATTTAAAATTGTCCCTTATGGGCGAGAATAAAATGATTCCGAGATCCCAAAGATCAAGAAATGGCTAAGCATGCTTTGGCTTGTCTTAATCATTAAATATCTTAAGGTAAGCAATCTAATTGCTAATAGCTCTAAGCTACTCTCAGTTTGCTAAAATGTCGCATCTAATGCATTCTTGACATTTTATCTCTTTTGCCACGACATCTAAGGACTCCTTACTGATATCGTTGAGCTTTACCAAGACAACTTGTATACCTAGTATACCTTACGTTCCTAGGGAAGTAGTGATGTCTCGCTTTGGCGTAGTCCATCACGTACGCGCATTAGTTCGGTAAGTGTTGTTCTTGGAACAGCAAATTTTAGCTCAATATTATTAAGTGACCTAGGGTTTCTATGTTGGTTGATTAAAGTGAACTTAACTAATCGTCGCAACATAATAAAAATCCTAGACATGCATCTAGAAATCATATATAATAACAATATATAAGGCATAAAATAGATGCATTTGGCAACTAGCATGACCCCTTGAAAATCTTCAATTTCCATGGGTCTTCATCTTGGCTCGTCTTCGTCAAAACGTCGTCTTGAGACATCTTGGCCAATTGAAATAAAAGAAGCTAGCTAGATTGACTAAGATTAATCTAATAGTACAAAAATACTTAACGGTTCGCAGACCATATTTAGATTTAAAAAAATACATAACGGAACGTTGTCCGTATTTTCTATCCTAGTCGAGCCCCACTAGTTGCCATTTTCAAAGACCTGTTTTGAAAACAATCTTCCATTCACCCATTCACTATTTGTGAATGGCCCATGCAATTTTTACGAAATACATAATTAAACACGCAAAACTAGTAACTAACTTAGGTGGTTAATCCAATTAACGCGCCTAATTAAACTAGTTAAAGTTGTTTAATCCATTATTTCTAAACGCAAAATGCATAAGCACTTAATTAACCTCCCACTAAATTCTGCATCCGTACTTAATTAATTCGATTAATTAAGTCGGCATAACCCAAAAATTTGTCAAATTTTGCAAAACCGAAAATCGAGGTTTTTAACCTCGTTAAATAATTACATAAATAAATTTAAAACAGCAAAATTTTCGCAAAATCATAGCTCAAACTTAAGCAAAAAGGCCTCATCTTATGATGCATGGCGCACCATGGCTGCTAAGCAGCAGTGTGCTGGCTGGCTATGGCTTGCTGCCTCGCTACCCAGCAGTAGCACAAGCTCGCCAGCAGCTCACGCTTCACACGCACTAGCAGCATTGAAGGGGCTGGGCTGGCGCTTGGTGCTAGCATGCTGCGCCCAGCATAGCACACTATGCTGGCCAGCACCACGCATGCCTGCACGCGTGCTGGCACCTGGCAGCAAGTGGGGGCTGGCTAGTGCTTGCTACCACGCTGCTCAGCAGCGCCCTCAAGCACCCAGCAGCCAAGCCCACTTCCCAAGCCCAGCCTTAGCAACTTACATCGATTTGCTTCTAGGCAGCCCGGCTAGCCTTGGGGACGCTTGCGGTTTTGCATCGATTTCCGTGCATTTTACTCGGGATTTTAATTCCAATTTGTGTGTGACAATAATTAATTATAAATTACAATTTGAGGGAAAAAACATAAAATAAGTCTAACTTAAACAATTTTTATTTTATTTGTGCACAAGCCTAAATTATCCAAAAAAAAAAATTTATTTTGAACAAAATTATGTCTAACTTTACGCTTAAAATAAATGAGTTATGTCCATAATTAATCTTGCCAATATGCAAATTAATAATGGGTTTGACAAATGGGAGTTGGAAAAATAAATTACCATCCAATGACTATTAAAATGAATGAATCTGTTCCAAAATGTCGATTCCACCCAAAAATCACTATTTTTGAGCCAAAATATGGGTTCGACAGCCAAATCCAAAATAAAATCGAGTTTTAAAATTAATTAAAACGAGTATCTAATCTAATTAGAAGAACATGAACCAGAAAAATAAATTCTTTTAAAACACCTTAATTAAAAATTAATTGCAAAAATTAAAAGGAGCGTGGCTCCGATACCGCTGTTGGGTTTCGTAGTGACCCGACACTAAGCAGAAGGAAACCCACCAAGACCCGCCCCTTAATTAAAACAATTAACAAGCATATTAAACTTAATCAAACAAGATTAAGAACAAGAACTATACCTTTGTCGCGTGCTTCGCTCCTAAAGAGCTCTTACTTCAAAATCCCGAAAATACGAGATCTCCGACGGATCGTAACCTCGACCCGACCCGAGCGTCCTAAGTCTTGAAGGTTAGTCAAGACCCGGACAAAAAACTGTGAGTTTTACGAATCAAAGGTTTACTCTTAATTAGAGTTGCCTTTTTAATTCCATTCAAGGTTGTTCATTTCCCAATACCCAAGCTTGGTATTTATAGGGAAATGAACCCTTGAACTTCATTCCCCAACCAATGTGGGAGAATGAATAATTTGCTAATTAATTTATTTCTAAAATAAATCAATAATTTTCCTCAAAAAAAAAAAATCAATAATTAAATTCAATGACAATGCAACAAGTGTCAAGGGGAGAGACAAGGTTAGGTGAGGACCATGAAGGGGTGGGGGGGACCATTACCTTGCTCCCCAAGGCTTTCCCAAAGCCTTGGTCCTCACCCTCACAAAACCGCCTCACCCAAAAGGGTTGTTGGGCTGCTGCCAGCTAGCACACCAGCTAGCAGTCCCAGCCAGCCTAGCCAGCTAGCACCAGGCTGCCCAGCAGTCTCGCATGCTTGGTGCTGGTGCGTGCCAGTGCTAAGCGCTGGTGCGTGCTGGCGCTGGTGCTGGCCCCCTTTGCCTCGACAGCCACACCCAGCATGCGTGCTGCCAGCGAGCCACGCATGCTGGCCCCCTTTGCCTCGCCATCCACACACACCATCCTCACAGCATCCCTCGCATATGCACTAGCTACGCACCATGCGCACTAGTCATGCACAGCGTGCATTAGCCTCGCACCACACGCACACCCACGCATCACACAACAACCTTGGTGTGTGGTGATGTTGGGCTGTTGTGCGTGGCATGGCAATATGCTGGCGCCTAGGTCCTCGCACATGCATGGTGCGCCTCCTGGTGCTTCCATGCAAAGGCTAGCACACAAGCCAGCACGCATGCTGCGATGGGCTGCTTGGTGCGCTTGGTGCCTGCGATGGCAGCGATGGTGCCTAGGCGTCATGCTAGCACGCTGCTAGCTGCGATGGTGCTCCTAGCGCTTGTGATGCTTGCAATAGGCAGCGATGGTGCGCCTAGCACACCTAGTGTTCTTAGGCTTGCGCCTAGCCATGCTAGGTGCATGCTTAGCTTGAACTAGCCTAGCATCCACATGGCTAGGCCAGTGTGGTGCTAGGGCTATGTTCATACTTGTTGCTTTGGGATTTCGCAACGCTTGGTCTCGATGCCCTAGGCTTGATATCCAACGTTAGTATTCGTAAAACTCTGTTGACTCATTAAATCCTTTCGGATTAATTCGTCGTCTCGGATCGGTGATTCGATTGGGTTCGACCCGAAGGGTTCAGTTAAGATTAAGCTGTAACATCAATTGTACATTGATATTACTGATCGGAAGCGGCCTCCACCTAGGAATTCCGATCACTTGACCTTACTGAAGAATTAGCTCTGTAATAATTTTGAACCCTCTATCGGAAGAATACACTTGTTGGAAGGACACCATTCCGTTAAGTATTTTTGTACTTAAGATTAATCTTAGTCGTAGTAGCTAGTTATTTTGGCAAAGATGTCTCAAGACGGCGTTTCGATGAAGACGAGCCAAGATGAAGACCCATGGAAATTGAAGATTTCAAGGGGTCATTCTAGTTTCCAAATGCATCAATTTATGCTTTATATATATTATTGTTATATATGAATGTTAGATGCATGCTAGGATTTCATATGTTGCAACGATTAGTTAAGTTCACTTAAATCAACCAACATAGAAGTCCTAGGTCCCTTAATAATATTGAGCTAAAATTTGTCGTTCCAAGAACAACACTTACCGAACTAATGCGCGTATGTGATGGGCTACGCCAAAGCGAGGCATCACTACTTCCCTAGGAACGTAAGGTATACTAGGTATACGAGTTGTCTTGGTTAAGCTCAACGATATCAGTAAGGAGTCCTTAGATGTCGTGGCAATGGAGATAAAATGTCAAGGAAGCATTAGATGCGACGTTTTATCGAACCAAGAGTAGCTTGGAGCTATTAGAAATTGGATTGCTTGCCCTAAAATATTAAGTGTTAAGACAAGACAAAGTATGCTTAATAACTTTCTGATTTTTGGGATCTTGGAATCGTTTTATTCTCGCCTAAAAAGGGACAAATTTATAATGCGTGGATAAGACGCATAATAAGATTGAAAGTTTGCATGTATAAAATTCAAACTTATTATGATCTTGATAAATGGTTAAACTTTGCGCTTATATATTAGTAGAATTCTTAATCAAATTATATTGTTTGCATTGATTGGTAAAAGAAATCTTTCGAGAATGGTTCTCGAAGAAAGAAAAGGGCACTTCTAAGATACAACTTCTCATAAACGACTAAAGTCCGAAAGGACGGTTGGATATCATGTTTTGACAAACATGAAATATTGAGTTAAAAAAAAAACTCAAAAATTGTCAATAGTTGACAAACCAACATATCTTTTCACTTCATACGCTTATGAGTAGGACTCATTGATGAAGTAATTCAGGCAGGAATTAGTTGAAAAGATAGAACTTTGTTTTGCGACGCATTAGATGCTTAATTATGCCTAACAAAGTATAAAAGTCGAGGAACTTAAAGAAATGATTCTTAAAGTTATGAGATGATGTACTATAAGAAATATAGGAAACAAGGAACAAAGAAAAGAATGAGATTCCTTTTCTACCCTTGAGTTCATGTTATTATGGCCAACTTAGCAACTCGTTATCTTCACAAGGTAGTGGATACTATTTGAGTGTTCCACTTTGAAAGTGACCTCAAACCGTTGAAGACAAGCTAAGTTATTGACTTACAAGCTTAGAATGAAGCAAGTGGTGCTACATCAGTTGTAAGGTCATTTGTTTTGTTTAAAGTCCTTTTAAATCAAAGGCTGGAACAAATAATGGTTATTGTGTTCCATAATCGGCAAACGATCCGTTTACACACGGAAAGACTCACATTCAATAAAATAGCAATAGTTGCGGATTTTATTTGAATAAGCATGGTTGACTAACCCATGAGTCAAGAATGCTTGATTATAAAACAAACACTTCCCTAACATGAAAACGCACAAGGTTCAAGTCATGGACATGATTTGTGTTCCAAACCCTTTAGTAATGTCACTAACAACAAGAACGTACTCAAGGCTCTATTAGATAGAATCTTGATAGATGATCAATTCAGAATCGTTCTAAGACAAGAATGTCTTACTTGTTGAAATAGAAAAACAAAGGAGCTATTGTGTTTGGTATAGAGAATTGACTCCGAAAGCTAAAAGGAATTCATTACATCAAATGTCTCAAAAGAATTTGCAAGAATATGGCTATATTCATCAAATGTGAGCAAATTGGACCTCGAGTAGCTCAAATGTTCAGTGAAGTATAGAATTGACTTGGTAAGATATCAAAACATCTAGATTAGATCAAGTGATGTTTGCTTGAGCCAGGTGGATTATATCAAACTTATGAAATGGAAATTTCATAAAGAGCTCCAAAAGAACATAGTGTGTCTTGACGGAGAACTCGATGCCATTTGGAAATGATTCGAATGATGATGGATCACATCCCTTCCTATAAAGTTCTTAAAGATTTGCACAAATGACTAATGTTACACTAAACAAAAGTGTCGAAGCTAAGAAAGGACACCATATTTAGTTATGGATAGAAATAGTTTCTAGCGTCTTTTCAAGTATATGTTTAGGGCTCTTAGCTCAGTGGGAGTTCATTGTCTCAGTGGGAGCTAAGTGGCTCAATAAGGGCCGAGACAGCTCGAGAAGGAGCTAACTATTTGTTTTACAACGAACGTTTACCCAAAGACAATATACATGTCTCCTTGTAAGTATTCAAGTGAGACTACAGGCATTACCTCCACAACCTAATTGAGAACATAGTGTTTGTTGCTCTAAATGGTGTCTTTCTAGAAAGTAACACCTTTCTAAAATGACAAGTGGGAGAAAAATCGAACTCGACGAAGTTCGAGAAGACGAGCAACAGTGTCAACCTGATAAAACTGACAATCAAAATGCTTTAGAAGCAGTTGATAAGATTGGTCAGAATCAAACAGACAATGTAAATGCTCAACCTATTACCCCGTATAGGTATAAAATTCACCAAAGGCTTGGATTGAATCCTATAAACCTAAGACTTACAAGCATATTATTCACCATTGGATGGTGAGGGAATAGTTTCTTGTAAATTAGCTACGACAAATCCAAATTCCGAATAATGGTTAGAGGCCATAAAATCCTAAATAGACTCCATGTTTGTAAATCATGTTTGGAACTTGATTCATTTGCGTGAAATCGCAAATAAGTTTTCAAGAAGAAAACTGACAAATGTGGAAATGCACAAGCATACAAAACTAGATTGGTTGAAAAGGATACAATTAATTCACGGCATTAATTTTAATAAAAACATATTTCACCAATCGGAACGCTAAAGTCTTTTCGTGATTGTTCTAGCAAAATTGCGGATATGAAATGTGGCAAAAATACGAAACCGCCTTCCTAAAATTGGATTTTGGAAGAGACTATGGAAATAGTGTAAGGGTTTTGCAATTCTAAGTACTGCTAGATTTGAAAGCAAGCTCAAGAAATCCGTTGTGGGATTAAATGAAGCATTGCATGAAGGAATTGGAACATGTATTCCTAGAAAGTCAATAAAAGGTTTGACTAAAGGAGAATCATAGAAATTCTTATAAACAATAAGTTTAGTGGGAGCAAGAGTCAATCCTGTATGGTCCAACAAGAAGTTTGTGAACTCTATTGTGAAATGACTATCAAATGTTAAATGCTTAGATTTGAAATGATTTTCGACAATGGACCAAGCAAAAGGCGACACTTAGTACATATGGGAATTAAGATCTATTGTATAGACTTAATGAAATGTTTAAACGAGTAAAGTAATTTACCGTGTTAAACATGAAGGACTTGAAAAGGCTTTCGACCCATATGTATAAAACTAAGTAAATGTTTGAACTAAGTATAAGCTGGGAAAATACTAAGTCAAATAAGAAAGACTCTAGTAGAGACTTTCAACTGTATCACATAGCAAACAGTTTAGCAAGACTCAGTAAAACTGGATGAGCTAAAAGGTCACATGAATAGAACATATTGGGAATAATTCTGCGATTGAAATCATCATGTATGCTATGATATGGAGTCGTCTCTAAATTTACATGCTTAGAGCATGAGAAGTATAAAATACCAATCGATCTAAATCTAAGTAATGTATCGTTAGATTATGGTCAAGAAAATCCAAAGTACTTTGATGAGTAAAAGGGGATAAGTTCTTGACGCATAGAAAAAATTGCAATTTAAGAATTGATGTTGCAAGCACATCCTTAGCAAGGATTAGATCCTTAATAAGGAAGTCATTTATAAGCACGAGCTAGAATGCGTCATGGCTTTAGAATGGTAACATGGACACGGATCCATGTATAATGTGCGGAAATTTAAGGTAAATTTCCATAATCACAAGTTATTAGAGCCTCCCAAATCTTTGTGAGTCGTTCGGAATAAAATTCGAGCAAAGCAACGTCAGAATGTCTACTAAAATATACGTTGAGAATATTGTTGCCTGGAAGGTAATAAAAAGAAAGTGTTCAATGGAAAGTTCGTTGTCGAACGTTGATTGTAGGTTGTCAAGTTGAAAGATCTCATGTCATGAAAATGAGTGGGAGCCATTACTTGGACAATAAATCCTAAATCACATATGATCCAACACTCTCAAAATCTTGTTATCTTATTATGAAATTGTTCGATAATGAAGATGCTAAGATTTGCAAAGTAATAGTGGCTAAACATATGCAATAAGTGAACGACAACATTCGCAATTGCATGAAAGAAATCAAGAATATTAGATATGGGTGTGATTTCTATAAATGTTTAATGAAGAGTATTACTCTTGAAACATTTGAAGAAAGCCATTTATCATAAGATGAAACGTTTGGAAGTTTCATAGTGGAATAAAGTTTTACTAATAAAATTCCACGAACTATTTAATTGTGGTTTAGAATTAAATAATGAGTCCATTCGATTTATGGATATATTCAAAACAGGGTATCAAGACCATGTCTTGGATAAAGAAACACCTGTTAAGTAAACATTGAATATTTAAATCGAAAATTATCCCTAATCGAGGTCATTCCACTGATGGACGATTGATGACCACCAGAGATTAGTGTGTAGTATGATTTACAGCACTGTTTCTTGTGCTGCAAGGACATGATGGTCATAAATCATTTGCACAAGTGCAAGTTTGGAACTACACTGGATCGACCTATGAGAGTACTTTAAGAGATTCAAAATTGTCATAAGTACATTTCTCATTATAGCTATCGGAACTCGTTTCCTCGACCATGAGTGTTGTGAAGTTTTCTTGTTTAAGAACTAGTCTCTTTGATGTTGCCTAACGTCTGCCGTAACTGAGGATTATAACGGGAACACTCGGGAGATTAGGTCCTCTTAGTAAGAGAAACTTACAATGCAAGACTGGGAATGTCCCCCTACTAACAATAGGGAACATGTCTTTGTTGTTTACAAGGCCGCTCGATGAGCGAGACTGTGAAAATGCATGGCCGTGCTCAGATGTATTTTAGAAATCAACTTCTTATTGACAGTCAAACTCGGAGATCGAGAAACACTTCTGAACATAATAAGGATGACGATGAATCTTACCTTATAGTTCACGAAGAGAAATTAAGCGACATAGGAAATGGGCTATACACTATATGCACACTTGTCTAGACGGACAAGTGGGAGATTGAAAGGAATGGTGTCCTTCCAACAAGTGTATTATTCTAATAGAGGGTTCAGAATTATCGAAAAGCTAATTCTTCAGTAAGGTCAAGTGATCGGAATGTCTAGGTGGAGGCCGCTTCCGATCAGTAATATTAATGTACAATTAATATTACAGCTTAATCTTGACTGAACCCTTCGGGTTGAACCCAATCGAACAACCGATCCGAGACGACGAATCAATCCGAAGGATTTTGATGAGTCGTTGGAGTTTTACGAGCAAAGACGTCGGATATCGAGCTTAGAGGGTCGAGATCGAGCGTCGCAAGTCGAGTCGAATTTAGAATTTGACGAGACGCAAAATCAATCGAGTTACAAGTACAATCCTAATCGTAGCCTCTCATTGGCCTAGCCATGCGAGTGCTAGGCTAGGCAAGACCCATCGTAAGCCTAGCATGCTAGGCGTGCTAGGCTTATGCATGCTTCGTGCTGGTGCAAGGCGTGGGATGGCACCACTAGCCTAGCCATCGCAGCCACGTACCATCGCATAGCAGCATACTATGCTATGCGTAGTGCTAGGCGCTGACAGCCTTGCTAGCACGGTTTGCAATAGTAGCGCCAAGCCATCGCAGCCACGCATTGAGCATCGCATAGCAGCGTGCTTAGGATGCAAGGCTATGCGTGGTGCTAGGAACTGGCAGCCTTGCATGATGCTAGGCAATGGCGCGCTAGCAGCAGCCAGCCTCTCGCAAGCACGCAGCATCCCATGGCTGGGCCTTGCTAGAAATGCGTGTTGTGCATGCGAGAGCTGGGTTAGGCATATTACAAGGATATCATTGGCGTGGACTAGCAGCCTTGCTAGGCAGCACCCAGCACAAGGCATGGAACATCAGTAGCTCGCATGATGTGTGTAGCTTGCTGGCTGTGCGCATGTGAGTACTGGTTGGCTTGCTAGCACGCCTAGGCGCCAGGCGCCAGCAAGGCTGGCTTGGCAGCCAAGGCTTGCTGGCAGCCAGGGCTTGCTAGCAGCCAGCTGTTCCTAGCAGCCACATGGAAGAACCGGTTTGAGCAAAGTGGGGACCAAGAGTTGTGAGCATTGCCTTGGGCACCAAGGCCATGGTCCCCGCCTCTTGGAATGGTCCTCACCTACCCTCTCCTCTCCATGTGCCACTTGTAACTCATTGATTGCATTGTTTATTAATTTGTTTTTGATTAAAATAATTTTGTAGGAAAATGCAATTGTCCCACATTGATCATGAATGGGATGACAAGTTGATTTTCTCTATAAATACCCAATGGTTGGGCATTTGGGAATTCACTTGACTAGAACTCAATGAGGCATCTCCCATTAGGTGAGAAAACCTCTAAGTTCGTAAACTCCAAGTTTTATTGGCCGTCGAGTCTCGACTAACCTTCGGGAGTTGGACTGTTCGGGTCAGGTTCGTGGGTACGAGCCATTGGAGGCGTTCACACTTGTGACGCTCGAACTTTCGAAGTAAGAGCTCGATTTGCGAGCAAAGCACGCATCAAAGGGATAATCTTTTATCCTTTCTTATGCTTTAAATTATGTTTTGCTTGTTAATTGCATTTATTATGGGTGCGGGTCTTGGCGGGTTTCATTCCACATAGTATGGGTCACTACGAAACCCAACAGTGCCAACTTTAATGGTGCCAGTTTGTTTTTTTTATTAAATTCAATGTAATAGCACCGGTTTTAAGCATGAACCGGTGCCTTTGACTTGTTTTTTTTTCGGCAATAATATATATTGATATTAAAACTAATACATATAATAATAATGAGATCATGTACATAAGAAAGATAATTAATAATAATAATAATAATAATAATAATAATAATAATAATAACTATAATTATTATTATAATAATATTAATATTAATAATAATAATAATTACTATTATAATATTAATAATAATTAGTATTATTAATACATTAATAATAATAACAATTGAAAATAATAACAAGGACATAAAAATTGATAACAATCCCAAAATATGATATTAATTAGAAAAATATGTCATAACTACAAACAAACATAATTAATTAGTAATAATGTAGTACACTAAGCTAGTTAAAATAGAAATAAATGATATTTACAAATTAAATGTGATGTAGGCCGCCAACATGTCTCGAATTACATTGAGTTCCTCGCTCATGAACGGATTTCCCGTTTGTCCCTTGCAAAACCTAGAATACATACACAAAACGTAAGTTAGTAGGAGTGAACGCATAAATAGTCGTAACATGTCTTTATCACTTATTTACAGGTGGCTAAGGCTTGAAATTACAAGAAAATAGCAATTAAGGGGGTTTTAGAATGCATTTTCAACCAAAATGACCCGAGTAAGGCCATTTTGACTACTAGGATGCCTATTTCCCACATTTCTTGTCAAGTGAACTCATAAATAGTCGTAACATGTCTTTATTACTTATTTATAGATGGCTAAGTCTTGAAATTACAAGAAAATAGCAATTAAGGGGTTTTAGAACGCATTTTCAACCAAAATGGCCCGAGTAATGCCATTTTAACTACTAGGATGCCTATTTCCTACATTTCTTGTCAAGTGAACTCATAAATAGTCATAACATGTCTTTATCACTTATTTATAGGTGGCTAAGGCTTGATATTACAATAAAATAGCAATTAAGAGGTTTTAGAACATATTTTCAACCAAAATTGCCCGAGTATGGCCATTTTGACTACTAGGATGCCTATTTCCTACATTTCTTGTCAAGTGAACTCATAAATAGTCGTAACATGTCTTTATCACTTATATATAGGTGCCTAAGTCTTGAAATGACAAGAAAATAGCAATTAAGGTGTTTTAGAACGCATTTTCAACCAAAATGGCCCTAGTATGGCCATTTTGACTACTAGGATGCCTATTTCCTACATTTCTTGTTAGGTGAACTCATAAATAGTCGTAACATGTCTTCATCACTTATTTATAGGTGGCTAAGGCTTGAAATTACAAGAAATAGTCATAACATGTCAAGTGAACTCATAAATAGTAATAACATGTCTTTATCACTTATTTATAGGTGTCTAAGGCTTGAAATTACAAGAAAATAG
This sequence comes from Chenopodium quinoa, assembly GCF_001683475.1. Taxonomy (NCBI): domain Eukaryota; kingdom Viridiplantae; phylum Streptophyta; class Magnoliopsida; order Caryophyllales; family Amaranthaceae; genus Chenopodium; species Chenopodium quinoa. The sequence goes on along the minus strand of NW_018745047.1, from coordinate 7,329 downwards.
CAATTAAGGGGTTTTGGAACGCATTTTCAACCAAAATAGCCCTAGTATGGCCATTTTGACTACTAGGATGCCTATTTCCTACATTTCTTGTCAAGTGAACTCATAGATAGTAATAACATGTCTTTATCACTTATTTATGGGTGGCTAAGGCTTGAAATTACAAGAAAATAGCAATTAAGGGGTTTTGGAACGCATTTTCAACCAAAATGGCCGAGTAAGGCCATTTTGACTACTAGGATGCCTCTTTCCTACATTTCTTGTCAAGTGAACTCATAAATAGTCATAACATGTCTTTATCACTTATTTATAGGTGGATAAGGCTTGAAATTATAAGAAAATAGCAATTAAGGGGTTTTAGAACGCATTTTCCACCAAAATGGCCCGAGTATGGCCATTTTGTCTACCAGGATGCCTATTTCCTACATATCTTTTCAAGTGAACTCACAAATAGTCATAACATGTCTTTATCACATATTTATAAGTGGCTAAGGCTTGAAATTAAAAGAAAATAGCAATTAAAGGGTTTTAGAACGCATTTTCAACCAAAATGGCCCGAGTATGGCCATTTTGACTACTAGGATGCCTATTTCCTACATTTCTTGTCAAGTGAACTTATAAATAGTCGTAACATGTCTTTATCACTTATTTATAGGTGGCTAAGGCTTGAAATTACAAGAAAATAGCAATTAAGGTGTTTTAGAACACATTTTCAACCAAAATGCCCAAAATAAGGCCATTTTGACTACTAGGATGCCTATTTCCTACATTTCTTGTCAAGTGAACTCATAAGTAGTCATAACATGTCTGTACCACTTATTTATCGGTGGTTAAGGCTTTAAATTACAAGAAATTAGCAATTAAGGGGTTTTTGAACGCAATTACAACCAAAATGGCCCGAGTAAGGCCATTTTGACTACTAGGATGCCTATTTCCTACATTTCTTGTCAAGTGAACTCATAAACAGTAATAAAATGTCTTTATCACTTACTTATAGGTGGATAAGGCTTTAAATTACAAGAAAATAGCAATTAAGGGGTTTTGGAACGCATTTTCAACCAAAATGGTCTTAGTATGGCCATTTTGACTACTAGGATGCCTATTTCCTACATTTCTTGTCAAGTGAACTCATAAATAGTCGTAAAATGTCTTTATCACTTATTTATAGGTGAATTAGGCTTGAAATTAAAAGAAAATAGCAATTAAGGGGTTTTAGAACGCCTTTTCAACCAAAACGGCCCGAGTAATGCCATTTTGACTACTAGGATGCCTATTTCCTACATTTCTTGTCAAGTGAACTCATAAGTAGTCATAACATGTCTTTATTATTTATTTATAGGTGGCTAAGGCATGAAATTAAAAGAAAATAGCAATTAAGGGGTTTTAGAACGCATTTTAAACCAAAATGGCCCGAGTATGGCCATTTTGACTACTAGGATGCCTATTTCCTACATTTCTTGTCAAGTGAACTCATAAATAGTCGTAACATGTCTTTATCACTTATTTATAGTTGGCTAAGGTTTGAAATTACAAGAAAACAGCAATTAAGGTGTTTTAGAACACATTTTCAACCAAAATGCCCCAAGTAAGGCCATTTTGACTACTAGAATGCCTATTTCCTACATTTCTTGTCAAATGAACTCATAAGTAGTCATAACATTTCTGTATCACTTATTTATCGGTTGTTTAGGCTTTAAATTACAAGAAATTAGCAATTAAGGGGTTTTTGAACGCAATTTCAACCAAAATGGCCCGAGTAAGGCCATTTTGACTACTAGGATGCCTATTTCCTACATTTCTTGTCAAGTGAACTCATAAATAGTCATAACATGTCTTTATCACTTACTTATAGGTGGATAAGGCTTGATATTACAATAAAATAGCAATTAAGAGGTTTTAGAACACATTTTCAACCAAAATTGCCCTAGTATGGCCATTTTGACTACTAGGATGCCTATTTCCTACATTTCTTGTCAAGTGAACTCATAAATAGTCGTAACATGTCTTTATCACTTATTTATAGTTGGCTAAGGTTTGAAATTACAAGAAAACAGCAATTAAGGTGTTTTAGAACACATTTTCAACCAAAATGCCCCAAGTAAGGCCATTTTGACTACTAGAATGCCTATTTCCTACATTTCTTGTCAAATGAACTCATAAGTAGTCATAACATTTCTGTATCACTTATTTATCGGTTGTTTAGGCTTTAAATTACAAGAAATTAGCAATTAAGGGGTTTTTGAACGCAATTTCAACCAAAATGGCCCGAGTAAGGCCATTTTGACTACTAGGATGCCTATTTCCTACATTTCTTGTCAAGTGAACTCATAAATAGTCATAACATGTCTTTATCACTTACTTATAGGTGGATAAGGCTTGATATTACAATAAAATAGCAATTAAGAGGTTTTAGAACACATTTTCAACCAAAATTGCCCGAGTATGCCCATTTTGCCTACTAGGATGCCTATTTGCCAACATTTCTTGTCAAGTGAACACATAAATAGTCGTAGCATGTCTTTATCACTTATATATAGGTGCCTAAGTCTTGAAATGACAAGAAAATAGCAATTAAGGTGTTTTAGAACGCAATTACAACCAAAATGGCCCGAGTAAGGCCATTTTGACTACTAGGATGCCTATTTCCTACATTTCTTGTCAAGTGAACTCATAAACAGTAATAAAATGTCTTTATCACTTACTTATAGGTGGATAAGGCTTTAAATTACAAGAAAATAGCAATTAAGGGGTTTTGGAACGCATTTTCAACCAAAATGGTCTTAGTATGGCCATTTTGACTACTAGGATGCCTATTTCCTACATTTCTTGTCAAGTGAACTCATAAATAGTCGTAAAATGTCTTTATCACTTATTTATAGGTGAATTAGGCTTGAAATTAAAAGAAAATAGCAATTAAGGGGTTTTAGAACGCCTTTTCAACCAAAACGGCCCGAGTAATGCCATTTTGACTACTAGGATGCCTATTTCCTACATTTCTTGTCAAGTGAACTCATAAGTAGTCATAACATGTCTTTATTATTTATTTATAGGTGGCTAAGGCATGAAATTAAAAGAAAATAGCAATTAAGGGGTTTTAGAACGCATTTTAAACCAAAATGGCCCGAGTATGGCCATTTTGACTACTAGGATGCCTATTTCCTACATTTCTTGTCAAGTGAACTCATAAATAGTCGTAACATGTCTTTATCACTTATTTATAGTTGGCTAAGGTTTGAAATTACAAGAAAACAGCAATTAAGGTGTTTTAGAACACATTTTCAACCAAAATGCCCCAAGTAAGGCCATTTTGACTACTAGAATGCCTATTTCCTACATTTCTTGTCAAATGAACTCATAAGTAGTCATAACATTTCTGTATCACTTATTTATCGGTTGTTTAGGCTTTAAATTACAAGAAATTAGCAATTAAGGGGTTTTTGAACGCAATTTCAACCAAAATGGCCGAGTAAGGCCATTTTGACTACTAGGATGCCTATTTCCTACATTTCTTGTCAAGTGAACTCATAAATAGTCATAACATGTCTTTATCACTTACTTATAGGTGGATAAGGCTTGATATTACAATAAAATAGCAATTAAGAGGTTTTAGAACACATTTTCAACCAAAATTGCCCTAGTATGGCCATTTTGACTACTAGGATGCCTATTTCCTACATTTCTTGTCAAGTGAACTCATAAATAGTCGTAACATGTCTTTATCACTTATTTATAGTTGGCTAAGGTTTGAAATTACAAGAAAACAGCAATTAAGGTGTTTTAGAACACATTTTCAACCAAAATGCCCCAAGTAAGGCCATTTTGACTACTAGAATGCCTATTTCCTACATTTCTTGTCAAATGAACTCATAAGTAGTCATAACATTTCTGTATCACTTATTTATCGGTTGTTTAGGCTTTAAATTACAAGAAATTAGCAATTAAGGGTTTTTGAACGCAATTTCAACCAAAATGGCCCGAGTAAGGCCATTTTGACTACTAGGATGCCTATTTCCTACATTTCTTGTCAAGTGAACTCATAAATAGTCATAACATGTCTTTATCACTTACTTATAGGTGGATAAGGCTTGATATTACAATAAAATAGCAATTAAGAGGTTTTAGAACACATTTTCAACCAAAATTGCCCGAGTATGCCCATTTTGCCTACTAGGATGCCTATTTGCCAACATTTCTTGTCAAGTGAACACATAAATAGTCGTAGCATGTCTTTATCACTTATATATAGGTGCCTAAGTCTTGAAATGACAAGAAAATAGCAATTAAGGTGTTTTAGAACGCATTTTCAACCAAAATGGCCCGAGTATGGCCATTTTGACTACTAGGATGCCTATTTCCTACATTTCTTGTCAAGTTAACTTATAAATAGTCATAACATGTCTTTATCACATGTTTATAGGTGGCTAAGGATTGAAATTATAAGCAAATAGCAATTAAAGCGGTTTTGGAACGCATTTTCAACCAAAATGGTCCTAGTATGGCCATTTTGACTACTAGGATGCCTATTTCCTACATTTCTTGTCAAATGAACTCATAAATAGTCGTAAAATGTCTTTATCACTTATTTATAGGTAAATAAGGCTTGAAATTACAAAAAAATAGCAATTAAGGGTTTTAGAACGCCTTTTCAACCAAAACGGCCCGAGTAATGCCATTTTGACTACTAGGATGCCTATTTCTTACATTTCTTGTCAAGTGAACTCATAAATAGTCATAACATGTCTTTATCATTTATTTATAGGTGGCTAAGGCTTGAAATTAAAAGAAAATAGCAATTAAGGGTTTTAGAACGCATTTTAAACCAAAATGGCCCGAGTATGGCCATTTTGACTACTAGGATGCCTATTTCCTACATTTCTTGTCAAGTGAACTCATAAATAGTCGTAACATGTCTTTATCACCTTATTTATAGTTGGCTAAGGTTTGAAATTACAAAGAAAACAGCAATTAAGGTGTTTTAGAACACATTTTCAACCAAAATGCCCCAAGTAAGGCCATTTTGACTACTAGAATGTCTATTTCCTACATTTCTTGTCAAATGAACTCATAAGTAGTCATAACATTTCTGTATCACTTATTTATCGGTTTGTTTAGGCTTTAAATTACAAGAAATTAGCAATTAAGGGGTTTTTGAACGCAATTTCAACCAAAATGGCCCGAGTAAGGCCATTTTGACTACTAGGATGCCTATTTCCTACATTTCTTGTCAAGTGAACTCATAAATAGTCATAACATGTCTTTATCACTTACTTATAGGTGGATAAGGCTTGATATTACAATAAAATAGCAATTAAGAGGTTTTAGAACACATTTTCAACCAAAATTTCCCGAGTATGGCCATTTTGACTACTAGGATGCCTATTTCCTACATTTCTTGTCAAGTGAACTCATAAATAGTCGTAACATGTCTTTATCACTTATTTATAGTGGCTAAGGTTTGAAATTACAAGAAAACAGCAATTAAGGTGTTTTAGAACACATTTTCAACCAAAATGCCCCAAGTAAGGCCATTTTGACTACTAGAATGCCTATTTCCTACATTTCTTGTCAAATGAACTCATAAGTAGTCATAACATTTCTGTATCACTTATTTATCGGTTGTTTAGGCTTTAAATTACAAGAAATTAGCAATTAAGGGTTTTTGAACGCAATTTCAACCAAAATGGCCCGAGTAAGGCCATTTTGACTACTAGGATGCCTATTTCCTACATTTCTTGTCAAGTGAACTCATAAATAGTCATAACATGTCTTTATCACTTATTATAGGTGGATAAGGCTTGATATTACAATAAAATAGCAATAAGAGGTTTTAGAACACATTTTCAACCAAAATTGCCCGAGTATGCCCATTTTGCCTACTAGGATGCCTATTTGCCTACATTTCTTGTCAAGTGAACACATAAATAGTCGTAGCATGTCTTTATCACTTATATATAGGTGCTAAGTCTTGAAATGACAAGAAAATAGCAATTAAGGTGTTTTAGAACGCATTTTCAACCAAAATGGCCCGAGTATGGCCATTTTGACTACTAGGATGCCTATTTCCTACATTTCTTGTCAAGTTAACTTATAAATAGTCATAACATGTCTTTATCACATGTTTATAGGTGGCTAAGGATTGAAATTATAAGCAAATAGCAATTAAGGGTTTTGGAACGCATTTTCAACCAAAATGGTCCTAGTATGGCCATTTTGACTACTAGGATGCCTATTTCCTACATTTCTTGTCAAGTGAACTCATAAATAGTCGTAAAATGTCTTTATCACTTATTTATAGGTAAATAAGGCTTGAAATTACAAGAAAATAGCAATTAAGGGGTTTTAGAACGCCTTTTCAACCAAAACGGCCCGAGTAATGCCATTTTGACTACTAGGATGCCTATTTCTTACATTTCTTGTCAAGTGAACTCATAAATAGTCATAACATGTCTTTATCATTTATTTATAGGTGGCTAAGGCTTGAAATTAAAGAAAAAGCAATTAAGGGGTTTTAGAACGCATTTCAACCAAAATGGCCCGAGTATGGCCATTTTGACTACTAGGATGCCTATTTCCTACATTTCTTGTCAAGTGAACTCATAAATAGTCGTAACATGTCTTTATCACTTATTTATAGTTGGCTAAGGTTTGAAATTACAAGAAAACAGCAATTAAGGTGTTTTAGAACACATTTTCAACCAAAATGCCCCAGTAAGGCCATTTTGACTAATAGGATGCCTATTTCCTACATTCTTGTCAAATGAACTCATAAGTAGTCATAACATGTCTGTATCACTTATTTAAAGGCTTTAAATTACAAGAAATTAGCAATTAAGGGGTTTTGAACGCAATTTCAACCAAAATGGCCCGAGTAAGGCCATTTTGACTACTAGGATGCCTATTTCCTACATTTCTTGTCAAGTGAACTCATAAATAGTCATAACATGTCTTTATCACTTATTATAGGTGGCTAAGGCTTGATATTACAATAAAATAGCAATTAAGAGGTTTTAGAACACATTTTCAACCAAAATGCCCGAGTATGGCCATTTTGACTACTAGGATGCCTATTTCCTACATTTCTTGTCAAGTGAACACATAAATAGTCGTAACATGTCTTTATCACTTATATATAGGTGCCTAAGTCTTGAAATGACAAGAAAATAGCAATTAAGGTGTTTTAAAACGCATTTTCAACCAAAATGGCCCTAGTATGGCCATTTTGACTACTAGGATGCCTATTTCTACATTTCTTGTTAAACTCATAAATAGTCGTAACATGTCTTCATCACTTATTTATAGGTGGCTAAGGCTTGAAATTACAAGAAATAGTCA
>NW_018745046.1:0-138386 GCF_001683475.1 Chenopodium quinoa | reverse complement strand
AATCAAATGAAAGTCAAACACAATCACACAACGCTATTTGAATCAAATGAAAGTCTAATGCATTCTACAAAGCTAATTGAATCAAAAAAGAAAGTCAAACACATTCAAACAAAGCTTTTTAAATCAAATGAAAGTCAAATGCATTCAACAAAGCTCATTGAATCAAATGAAAGCAAATGCATTTTATAAAGCTAATTAAATCAAATGAAAGTCAAACACATTAAAACAAAGCTAATTGATTCAAATGAAAGTCAAACACATTCAAACAAAGCTTTTTGAATCAAATTAAAGTCAAATGCATTCAACAAAGCTATTTGAATCAAATGAAAGTCAAATGCATTCTTCAAATCATATTGAATCAAATGAAAGCCAAATGCATTTTACAAAGCTAATTAAATCAAATGAAAGTCAAACACATTTAAACAAAGCTAATTGTATCAAATGAAAATCAAACACATTCAAACAATTTTGAATCATATTAAAAGTCAAATGATTCAAAGAAGCTATTTGAATCAAATGAAAGTCAGATGCATTTTTCAAATCATATTGAATCAAATGAAAGTCAAATGCATTCTACAAAGCTAATTAAATCAAATGAAAGTCAAACAGAATAAAACAAAGCTAATTGAATCAAATGAAAGTCAACCACAGTCAAACAAAGCTTTTTATCAAAGAAGTCAAATGCTTTCACAAAGCTCATTGAATCAAATGAAAGTCAAATGCATTCTATAAAGCTAATTAAATCAAATGAAAGTCAAACACATTCAAACAAAGCTAATTGATTCAAATGAAAGTCAAACACATTCAAACAAAGTTTTTGAATCAAAATTAAAGTCATATGCATACAACAAAGCTAATAAAGTCAAATAAAATCAAATGCATTTAAAAGCTAATTGAATCAAATGAAAGTCAAACACATTCAAACAAAGCATTTTGAATCAAATGAAAGTGAAATGCTTTCAACAAAGCTAATTGAATCAAATGAAAGTCAAACTCATTCAAATAAAGCTTTTTGAATCGTATGAAAGTAAAATGCATTTAACAAAGCTAAGTGAATCAAATGAAAGTCAAATGCATTCTACAAAGCTAATTGAATCTAATAAAAGTCAAACACATTCAAACAAAGGTAATTGAATCAAATGAAAGTCAAACACATTCAAAAATGGTTTTTGAATCAAATGAAAGTCTAATGCATTCTATAAAGCTAATTGTATCAAATGAAAATCAAACACATTCAAACAAAGCTATTTAAATCAAATGAAAGTCAAATGCATTCTACAAAGCATATTGAATCAAATGAAAGTCAAACACAATCAACAAAGCTAATTGAATCAAATGAATGTCTAATGCATTCTACAACGCCAATTGAATCAAATGAAAGTCAACACATTCAAACAAAGCTTTTGAATCAATTCAAAGTAAAATGCATTCAAAGCTAATTGTATCAAATGAAATTCAAATGCATTCTACAAAGCAAATTAAATCAAATGAAAGTAAAACACATTCAAACATAGCTAATTGATTCAAATAAAAGTCAAACACATTCAAACAAAGCTTTTTGAATCATATTAAAAGTAAAATGCATTCAAAAAGCTATTTGAATCCAATGAAAGTCAATGCATTCTACAAAGCTAATTGAATCAATTGAAAGTGAAAAGCGTTCAAACAAAGCTAATTGAATCAAATGAAAGTCTAATGCATTCTACAAAGCTAATTGAATCAAATGAAAGTCAAACACATTCAAACAAAACTTTATGAATCTAATGAAAGTCAAATGCATTCAACAAAGCTAATTTAATCAATGAAACTCAAACACAATCACACAACGCTATTTGAATCAAATGAAAGTCTAATGCATTCTACAAAGCTAATTGAATCAAAAGAAAGTCAAACACATTCAAACAAAGCTTTTTAAATCAAATGAAAGTCAAATGCATTCAACAAAGCTCATTCAATCAAATGAAAGCAAATGCATTTTATAAAGCTAATTAAATCAAATGAAAGTCAAACACATTAAAACAAAGCTAATTGATTCAAATGAAAGTCAAACACATTAAAACAAATCTTTTTGAATCAAATTAAAGTCAAATGCATTCAACAAAGCTATTTGAATCAAATGAAAGTCAAATGCATTCTTCAAATCATATTGAATCAAATAAATGCCAAATGCATTTAACAAAGCTAATTAAATCAAATGAAAGTCAAACACATTTAAACAAAGCTAATTGATCAAATGAAAATCAAACACATTCAAACAAAGTTTTTTGAATCATATTAAAAGTCAAATGCATTCAAAGAAGCTATTTGAATCAAATGAAAGTCAGATGCATTTTTCAAATCATATTGAATCAAATGAAAGTCAAATGCATTCTACAAAGCTAATTAAATCAAATGAAAGTCAAACAGAATAAAACAAAGCTAATTGAATAAAATGAAAGTCAACACAGTCAAACAAAGCTTTTTTAATCAAAAGAATGTCAAATGCTTTCAACAAAGCTCATTGAATCAAATGAAAGTCAAATGCATTCTATAAAGCTAATTAAATCAAATGAAAGTCAAACACATTCAAACAAAGCTAATTGATTCAAATGAAAGTCAAACTCATTCAAACAAAGTTTTTGAATCAAAATTAAAGTGATATGCATACAACAAAGCTAATAAAGTCAAAAAAATCAAATGCATTTAAAAGCTAATTGAATCAAATGAAAGTCAAACACATTCAAACAAAGCATTTTGAATCAAATGAAAGTGAAATGCTTTCAACAAAGCTAATTGAATCAAATGAAAGTCAAACTCATTCAAATAAAGCTTTTTGAATCGTATGAAAGTAAAATGCATTTAACAAAGCTAAGTGAATCAAATGAAAGTCAAATGCATTCTACAAAGCTAATTGAATCTAATAAAAGTCAAACACATTCAAACAAAGGTAATTGAATCAAATGAAAGTCAAACACATTCAAACAATGGTTTTTGAATCAAATGAAGTCTAATGCATTCTATAAAGCTAATTGTATCAAATGAAAATCAAACACATTCAAACAAAGCTATTTAAATCAAATGAAAGTCAAATGCATTCTACAAAGCATATTGAATCAAATGAAAGTCAAACACAATCAAACAAAGCTAATTGAATCAAATGAATGTCTAATGCATTCTACAACGCCAATTGAATCAAATGAAAGTCAAACACATTCAAACAAAGCTTTTTGAATCAATTCAAAGTAAAATGCATTCATTAAAGCTAATTGTATCAAATAAAATTCAAATGCATTCTACAAAGCAAATTAAATCAAATGAAAGTAAAACACATTCAAACATAGCTAATTGATTCAAATAAAAGTCAAACATATTCAAACAAAGCTTTTTAAATCATATGAAAGTCAAATGCATTCCACAAAGCAAATTTAATCAAATGAAAGTCAAATGCATTTTACAAAGCTAATTGAATCAATTGAAAATGAAAAGCATTCAAACAAAGCTAATTGAATCAAATGAAAAATGCATTCTACAAAGAATCAAATGAAAGTCAAAAACATTCAAACAAAGCTTTTTGAATCAAATGAAAGTCAAACACAATCAAACAAAGCTAATTGAATCAAATGAAACTCTAATGCATTCTAAAACGCCAATTGAATCAAATGAAAGTCAAACACATTCAAACAAAGCTTTTTGAATCAAATGAAATTCAAATGCATTCATCAAAGCTAATTGAATCAAATGAAAGTCAAATGCATTCTACAAAGATAATTAAATCAAATGAAAGTAAAACACATTCAAACATAGCTAATTGATTCAAATAAAAGTCAAACACATTCAAACAAAGGTTTTGAATCATATGAAAGTCAAATGCATTCCAAAAACCTAATTTAATCAAATGAAAGTCAAATGCATTTTAAATCAAATGAAAGTCAAATGCATTCTACAAAGCTAATTGAATCAATTAAAAGTGAAAAGCATTCAAACAAAGCTAATTGAATCAAATGAAAGTCTAATGCATTCTACAAAGCTATTGAATCAAATGAAAGTCAAACACATTCAAACAAAACTTTATGAATCTAATGAAAGTCAAATGCATTCAACAAAGCTAATTTAATCAAATGAAAGTTAAACACAATCACACAACGCTATTTGAATCAAATGAAAGTCTAATGCATTCTACAAAGCTAATTGAATCAAAAGAAAGTCAAACACATTCAAACAAAGCTTTTTAAATCAAATAAAAGTCAAATGCATTCAACAAAGCTAATTAAATCAAATGAGAGTCAAATGCATTTTATAAAGCTAATTAAATCAAATGAAAGTCAAACACATTAAAACAAAGCTAAAATTCAAATGAAAGTCAAACACATTCAAACAAAGCTTTTTGAATCAAATTAAAGTCAAATGCATTCATAGAAGCTATTTGAATCAAATGAAGTCAAATGCATTCTTCAAATCATATTGAATCAAATGAAGCCAAATGCATTCTACAAAGCTAATTAAATCAAATGAAAGTCAAACACATTCAAACAAATCTAATTGTATCAAATGAAAATCAAACACATTCAAACAAAGCTTTTTGAATCAATTAAAAGTCAAATTCATTCAAAGAAGCTATTTGAATCAAATGAAGTCAGATGCATTTTTCAAATCATATTGAATCAAATGAAAGTCAAATGCATTCTACAAAGCTAATTAAATCAAATGAATGTCAAACACAATAAAACAAAGCTAATTGAATCAAATGAAAGTCAACCACAGTCAAACAAAGCTTTTTTAATCAAAGAAAGTCAAATGCATTCAAAAAGCTCATTGAATCAAATGAAAGTCAAATGCATTCTATAAAGCTAATTAAATCAAATGAAGTCAAACATTCAAACAAAGCTAATTGATTCAAATGAAAGTCAAACTCATTCAAACAAAGTTTTTGAATCAAAATTAAAGTCATATGCATAAGCTAATAAATCAAATGAAAGTCAAACACATTCAAACAAAGCATTTAGAATCAAATGAAAGTGAAATGCTTTCAACAAATGAAAGTCAAACTAATTCAAACAAAGCTTTTTGAATCGTATGAAAGTAAAATGCATTTTACAAAGCTAATTGAATCAAATGAAAGTCAAACACATTCAAACAAGGTAATTGATTCAAATGAAAGTCAAACTCATTCAAACAAAGTTTTTGAATCAAAATTAAAGTCATATGCATACAACAAAGCTAATAAAGTCAAATGAAATTCAAATGCATTTTAAAAGCTAATTGATCAAATGAAAGTCAAACACATTCAAACAAAGCTTTTTAAATCAAATTAAAGTCAAATGCATTCAAAGAAGCTATTTGAATCAAATGAAAGTCAAATGCATTCTACAAATCATATTGAATCAAATGAAAGCCAAATGCATTCTACAAAGCTAATTAAATCAAATGAAAGTCAAACACATTCAAACAAAGCTAATTGTATCAAATGAAAATCAAACACATTCAAACAAAGCTTTTTGAATAATATTAAAAGTCAAATGCATTCAAAGAAGCTATTTGAATCAAATGAAAGTCAGATGCATTTTTCAAATCATATTGAATTAAATGAAAGTCAAATGCATTCTACAAAGCTAATTAAATCAAATGAAAGTCAAACACAATAAACAAAGCTAATTGAATCAAATGAAAGTCAACACATTCAAACAAAGCTTTTTTAATCAAAGAAAGTCAAATGCTTTCAACAAAGCTCATTGAATCAAATGAAAGTCAAATGCATTCTATAAAGCAAATTAAATCAAATGAAAGTCAAACACATTCAAACAAAGCTAATTGATTCAAATGAAAGTCAAACTCATTCAAACAAAGTTTTTGAATCAAAATTAAAGTCATATGCATACAAAAAGCTAATAAAGTCAAATGAAAGTCAAATGCATTTTAAAAGCTAATTGAATCAAATGAAAGTCAAACACATTCAAACAAAGCATTTTGAATCAAATGAAGTGAAATGCTTTCAACAAAGCTAATTGAATCAAATGAAAGTCAAACTCATTCAAACAAAGCTTTTTGAATCGTATGAAAGTAAAATGCATTTAACAAAGCTAAGTGAATCAAATGAAAGTCAAATGCATTCTACAAAGCTAATTGAATCTAATAAAAGTCAAACACATTCAAACAAAGGTAATTGAATCAAATGAAAGTCAAACACATTCAAACATGGTTTTTGAATCAAATGAAAAAATGCATTTTATAAAGCTAATTGTATCAAATGAAAATCAAACATATTCAAACAAAGCTATTTAAATCAAATGAAAGTAAAATGCATTCTACAAAGCATATTGAATCAAATGAAATTCAAACACAATCAAACAAAGCTAATTGAATCAAATGAACGTCTAATGCATTCTACAACGCCAATTGAATCAAATGAAAGTCAAACACATTCAAACAAAGCTAATTGAATCAAATGAAAGTCAAACACAATAAAACAAAGCTATTGAATCAAATGAAAGTCAAACACATTCAACAAACTTTTTTAATCAAATGAAAGTCAAATGCTTTCAACAAAGCTAATTGATCAAATGAAAGTCATTTGCATTCTATAAAACTAATTAAATCAAATGAAAGTCAAACACATTCAAACAAAGCTAATTGATTCAAATAAAATCCAAACTCATTCAAACAAAGTTTTTGATTCAAAAATTAAAGTCATATGCATTCTACAAAGCTAATAAAGTCAAATAAAAGTCAAATGCATTCTAAAAAGCTAATTGAATCAAATGAAAGTCAAACACATTCAAACAAAGCTTTTTGAATCATATTAAAAGTCAAATGCATTCAAAGAAGCTATTTGAATCAAATGAAAGTCAGATGCATTTTTCAAATCATATTGAATCAAATGAAGTCAAATGCATTCTACAAAGCTAATTAATCAAATGAAAGTCAACACAATAAAACAAAGCTAATTGAATCAAATGAAAGTCAAGCACAGTCAAACAAAGCTTTTTTAATCAAAAGAAAGTCAAATGCTTTCAACAAAGCTCATTGAATCAAATGAAAGTCAAATGCATTTATAAAGCTAATTAAATCAAATGAAAGTCAAACACATTCAAACAAAGCTAATTGATTCAAATAAAGTCAAACTCATTCAAACAAAGTTTTTGATCAAAATTAAAGTCATATGCATTCTACAAAGCAAAGTCAAATGAAAGTCAAATGCATTCTAAAAAGCTAATTGAATCAAATGAAAGTCAAACACATTCAAACAAAGCTTTTTGAATCAATTAAAGTCAAATGCATTTAAAAAGCTATTTGAATCAAATGAAAGCCAGATTGAATCAAATGAAAGTCAAATGCATTCTACAAAGCTAATTAATCAAATGAAAGTTAAAACAAAGCTAATTGAATCAAATGAAAGTACATTCAAAAAGCAATCAAAGTCAAATGCTTTCAACAAAGTGAATCAAATGAAAATCAAATGCATTCAAAGCTAATTTAAATCAAATGAAAGTCAAACACATTCAAACAAAGGTAATTGAATCAAATGAAAGTCAAACACATTCAAACAATTTGAATCAAATCAAAGTAAAATGCATTTATTAAAGCTAATTGTATCAAATGAAATTCAAATGCATTCTACAAAGCAAATTAAATCAAATGAAAGTCAAACACATTCAAACATAGCTAATTGATTCAAATAAAAGTCAAACATATTCAAACAAAGCTTTTTAAATCATATGAAAGTCAAATGCATTCCACAAAGCTAATTTAATCAAATGAAAGTCAAATGCATTTTACAAAGCTAATTGAATCAATTGAAAATGAAAAGCATTCAAACAAAGCTAATTGAATCTAATGAAAAATACATTCTACAAAGCTAATTCAATCAAATGAAAGTCAAACACATTCAAACAAAGCTTTTTGAATCAATTGAATGTCAAATGCATTCAACAAAGCTAATTGAATCAAATGAAAGTCAAACACAATCAAACAAAGCTAATTGAATCAAATGAAAGTCTAATGCATTCTAAAACGCCAATTGAATCAAATGAAAGTCAAACACATTCAAACAAAGCTTTTTGAATCAAATGAAATTCAAATGCATTCATCAAAGCTAATTAAATCAAATGAAAGTCAAATGCATTCTACAAAGATAATTAAATCAAATGAAAGTAAAACACATTCAAACATAGCTAATTGATTCAAATAAAAGTCAAACATATTCAAACAAAGGTTTTTGAATCATATGAAAGTCAAATGCATTCCAAAAACCTAATTTAATCAAATGAAATAAATGCATTCTACAAAGCTAATTGAATCAATTGAAAGTGAAAAGCATTCAAAAAAGCTAATGAATCAAATGAAAGTCTAATGCATTCTACAAAGCTAATTGAATCAAATGAAAGTCAAACACATTCAAACAAAACTTTATGAATCTAATGAAAATCAAATGCATTCAACAAAGCTAATTAATCAAATGAAAGTCAAACACAATCACACAACGCTATTTGAATCAAATGAAAGTCTAATGCATTCTACAAAGCTAATTGAATCAAAAGAAAGTCAAACACATTCAAACAAAGCTTTTTAAATCAAATAAAAGTCAAATGCATTCAACAAAGCTAATTGAATCAAATGAAGTCAAATGCATTTTATAAAGCTAATTAAATCAAATGAAAGTCAAACACATTAAACAAATCTAATTGATTCAAATGAAAGTCAAACACAGTCAAACAAAGCTTTTTAAATCAAATTAAAGTCAAATGCATTGATAGAAGCTAATTGAATCAAATGAAAGTCAAATGCATTCTACAAATCATATTGAATCAAATGAAAGCCAAATGCATTCTACAAAGCTAATTAAATCAAATGAAAGTCAAACACATTCAAACAAAGCTAATTGTATCAAATGAAAATCAAACACATTCAAACAAAGCTTTTTGAATCATATTAAAAGTCAAATGCATTCAAAGAAGCTATTTGAATCAAATGAAAGTCAGATGCATTTTTCAAATCATATTGAATCAAATGAAAGTCAAATGCATTCTACAAAGCTAATTAATCAAATGAAGTCAAACACAATAAAACAAAGCTAATTGAATCAAATGAAACTCAAGCACAGTCAAACAAAGCTTTTTTAATCAAAAGAAAGTCAAAAAAATCAGACTCATTCAAAACACAAAGCTCATTGAATCAAATGAAAGTCAAATGCATTCTATAAAGCTAATTAAATCAAATGAAAGTCAAACACATTCAAACAAAGCAAATTGATTCAATGAAAGTCAAACTCATTTCAAACAAATTGTTTGAATCAAAATGAAAGTCATATGCATACAACAAAGCTAATAAAGTCAAGTGAAAGTCAAATGCATTTTAAAAGCTAATTGAATCAAATGAAAGTCAAACACATTCAAACAAAGCATTTTGAATCAAATGAAAGTGAAATGCTTTCAACAAAGCTAATTGATTTAAATGAAAGTCAAACTCATTCAAACAAAGCTTTTTGAATCGTATGAAAGTAAAATGCATTTAACAAAGCTAAGTATCAAATGAAAGTCAAATGCATTCTACAAAGCTATTGAATCTAATAAAGTCAAACACATTCAAACAAAGGTAATTGAATCAAATGAAAGTCAAACACATTCAAACAATGGTTTTTGAATAAAATGAAAGTCTAATGCATTTTATAAAGCTAATTGTATCAAATGAAAATCAACACATTCAAACAAAGCTATTAAATCAAATGAAAGTCAAATGCATTCTACAAAGCATATTGAATCAAATGAAAGTCAAACACAATCAAACAAAGCTAATTGAATCAAATGAATGTCTAATGCATTCTACAACGCCAATTGAATCAAATGAAAGTAAAACACATTCAAACAAAGCTAATTGAATCAAATGAAAGTCAAATCATCAACAAAGCTAATTAATCAAATGAAATTTCACTATTATTTGAATCAAATGAAAGTCAAACACATTCAATCAAAGCTTTTTTATCAAATGAAAGTCAAATGCTTTCAACAAATCTAATTGAATCAAATGAAAGTCATTTGCATTCTATAAAACTAATTAAATAAAATGAAAGTCAAACACATTCAAACAAAGCTAATTGATTCAAATAAAAGCCAAACTCATTCAAACAAAGTTTTTGATTCAAAATTTAAAGTCATATGCATTCACAAAGCTAATAAAGTCAAATGAAAGTCAAATGCATTCTAAAAAGCTAATTGAATCAAATGAAAGTCAAACACATTCAAACAAAGCTTTTTGAATCATATTAAAAGTCAAATGCATTCAAAGAAGCTATTGAATCAAATGAAAGTCAGATGCATTTTTCAAATCATATTGAATCAAATGAAAGTCAAATGCATTTACAAAGCTAATTAAATCAAATGAAAGTCAAACACAATAAAACAAAGCTAATTGAATCAAATGAAAGTCAACCACATTCAAACAAAGCTTTTTTAATCAAAAGAAAGTCAAATGCTTTCAACAAAGCTCATTGAATCAAATGAAAGTCAAATGCATTATATAAAGCTAATTAAATCAAATGAAAGTCAAACACATTCAAACAAAGCTAATTGATTCAAATGAAAGTCAAACTCATTCAAACAAAGTTTTGAATCAAAATTAAAGTCATATGCATACAACAAAGCTAATAAAGTCAAATGAAAGTCAAATGCATTTTAAAAGCTAATTGAATCAAATGAAAGTCAAACACATTCAAACAAAGCATTTTGAATCAAATGAAAGTGAAATGCATATTCAAACAAAGCTAATTGAATCAAATGAAAGTCAAACATCATTCAAACAAAGGTTTTTGAATCAATATGAAAGTCAATGCATTTTATAAGCTAAGTACAAATGAAAATCAAACAATCAAAAAAGCTATTAAATCAAATGAAAGTCAAATGCATTCTACAAAGCATAAATAAATGAAAGTCAACAATAAAAAAAGAATCAAAGAACAATCAAACAACGCAATTGAATCAAATGAAAGTCAAACACATTCAAACAAAGCTTTTTGAATCAAATCAAAGTAAAATGCATTCATTAAAGCTAATTGTATCAAATGAAATTCAAAATGCATTCTACAAAGCAAATTAAATCAAATGAAAGTAAACACATTCAAACATAGCTAATTGATTCAAATAAAAGTCAAACATATTCAAACAAAGCTATTTAAATCATAATGAAAGTCAAATGCATTCCACAAAGCTAATTAATCAAATGAAAGTCAAACATTTTACAAAGCTAATTGAATCAATTGAAAATGAAAAGCATTCAAACAAAGCTAATTGAATCAAATGAAATCTAACGCATTCACAAAGCTATGAATAATGAAAGTCAAACACATTCAAACAAAGCTTTTGAATCAAATGAAAGTCAAATGCATTCAACAAAGCTAATTGAATCAAATGAAAGTCAAACACATTCAAACAAAGCTAATTGAATCAAATGAAAGTCAAACACATTCAAACAAAGCTTTTTGAATCAAATGAAAGTCAAATGCATTCAAACAAAGCTAATTGAATCAAAAATGAAAGTCAAAACAAACAAAGCTAATTAAATCAAATGAAAGTCAAACACAAAAACGCAATTGAATCAAATGAAAGTCAAACACATTCAAACAAAGCTTTTTAATCAAATGAAAGTCAAATGCATTTCAACAAAGCTAATTGAATCAAATGAAAGTCAAATGCATTCTAAAAGCTAATTAAATCAAATGAAAGTAAAACACATTCAAACAAAGCTAATTGATTCAAATGAAAGTCAAACATCATTCAAACAAAGTTTTGAATCAAAATTAAAGTCAAATGATACAAAAAAAAGCTAATAAAAGTCAAATGAAAGAAAAGCATTAAAAAGCTAAGTTAATCAATGAAAGTCAAATGCATTCTACAAAGCTAATTGAATCATAATAAAAGTCAAACATATTCAAACAAAGCTAATTGAATCAAATGAAAGTCAAACACATTCAAACAAAGGTTTTGAATCAAATGAAAGTCTAATGCATTCTACAAAGCTAATTGAATCAAATGAAAGTCAAACACATTCAAACAAAGCTAATGAATCAAATGAAATCAAATCATTCAACAAAGCAATTGAATCAAATGAAAGTCAAGACACAATCAAACAAAAGTAATTGAATCAAATGAAAGTCTAATGCATTCTACAAAGCTAATTGAATCAAATGAAAGTCAAACACATTCAAACAAAGCTTTTTGAATCAAATGAAAGTAAAATGCATTCATAAAGCTAATTAATCAAATGAAAGTCAAATGCATTCTACAAAGCAAATTAATCAAATGAAAGTCAAACACATTCAAACAAAGCTAATTGATTCAAATGAAAGTCAAACACATTCAAACAAAGCTTTTTGAATCAAATGAAAGTCAAATGCATTCCAAAAAGCTATTTGAATCAAATGAAAGTCAAATGCAATTTATTACAAATGCATTAAAACAATTAAAAATGAAAAAGCATTCAACAAAGCTAATTGAATCAAATAAAAAAAACTTAACATTTATTCAAAAGCTATGAATACATGAAAGTCAAACACATTCAAACAAAGCTAATTGAATCAAATGAAAGTCAAACATTCAAACAAAGCTTTGAATCAAATTAAAGTCAAAACATTCAACAAAGCTAATTGAATCAATGAAAGTCAAACACAATTCAAAACAAAAGCTAATTGAATCAAATGAAAGTCAAATGCATTCACAAAGCTAATTGAATCAAATGAAAGTCAAACACATTCAAAACAAAGCTTTTTGAATCAAATGAAAGTCCAAAAGCATTTATCAAAGCTCAATTGAATCAAATGAGAGTCAAATGCATTCTACAAAGATAATTAAATCAAATGAAAGTAAAACACATTCAAACATAGCTAATTGATTCAAATAAAAGTCAAACACATTCAAACAAAGGTTTTTGAATTATTGAAAGTCAAATGCATTCTAAAAACCTAATTTAATCAAATGAAAGTGAAATGCATTCTACAAAGCTAATTGAATCAATTGAAAGTGAAAGCATTCAAACAAAGCTAATTTAATCAATTGAAAGTCAAATGCATTTTACAAAGCTAATTGAATCAATTGAAAGAGAAAAGCATTCAAACAAAGGTAATTGAATCAAATGAAACTCTAATGCATTCTGCAAAGCTAATTGAATCAAATGAAAGTCAAACACATTCAAACAAAGCTTTTTGAATCAAATGAAAGTCAAATGCATTCAACAAAGTTAATTGAATCAAATGAAAGTCAAACACATTCAAACAAAGTAATTGAATCAAATGAAAGTCAAAACACATATGCTTCAAAGCTTTTTGAATCAAATGAAAGTCTAATGCATTCTAGAAAGCTAATTGTATCAAACGAAAATCAAACACATTCAAACAAAGCTTTTTGAATCAAATGAAAGTCAAATGCATTCAAAGAAGCTATTTAAATCAAATGAAAGTCAAATGCATTCTACAAAGAATATTGAATCAAATGAAAGTCAAACACATTCAAACAAAGCTAATTAAATCAAATGAGAGTCAAATGCATTATATAAAGGAAATTAAATTAAATGAAAGTCAAACACATTTAAAACAAAGCTAATTGATACAAATGAAAGTCAAACACATTCAAACAAAGCTTTTTTGAATCAAATTAAAGTCAAATGCATTCAAAGAAGCTATTTGAATCAAATGAAAGTCAAATGCATTCTACAAATCATGTTGAATCAAATGAAAGCCAAATGCATTCTACAAAGCTAATTAAATAAAATGAAAGTCAAACACATTCAAACAAAGCTAATTGATTCAAATAAAAGACAAACTCGTTCAAACAAATTTTTGATTCAAAATTAAAGTCATATGCATTCTACAAAGCTAATAAAGTCAAATGAAAGTCAAATGCATTCTAAAAAGCTAATTGAATCAAATTAAAGTCTAACACATTCAAACAAAGCTTTTTGAATCATATTAAAAGTCAAATGCATTCAAAGAAGCTATTTGAATCAAATGAAAGTCAGATGCATTTTTCAAATCATATTGAATCAAATGAAAGTCAAATGCATTCTACAAAGCTAATTAAATCAAATGAAAGTCAAACACAATAAAACAAAGCTAATTGAATCAAATGAAAGTCAACCACATTCAAACAAAGCTTTTTTAATCAAAAGAAAGTCAAATGCTTTCAACAAAGCTCATTGAATCAAATGAAAGTCAAATGCATTATATAAAGCTAATTAAATCGAATGAAAGTCAAACACATTCAAACAAAGCTAATTGATTCAAATAAAAAGTCAAATGAAAGACAAAACAAATGCATTTTAAAAGCTAATTGAATCAAATGAAAGTCAAACACATTCAAACAAAGCATTTTGAATCAAATGAAAGTGAAATGCTTTCAACAAAGCTAATTGATTCAAATGAAAGTCAAACTCATTCAAACAAAGCTTTTTGAATCGTATGAAAGTAAAATGCATTTAACAAAGCTAAGTGAATCAAATGAAAGTCAAATGCATTCTACAAAGCTAATTGAATCTAATAAAAGTCAAACACATTCAAACAAAGGTAATTGAATCAAATGAAAGTCAAACACATTCAAACAATGGTTTTTGAATAAAATGAAAGTCTAATGCATTTTATAAAGCTAATTGTATCAAATGAAAATCAAACACATTCAAACAAAGCTATTTAAATCAAATGAAAGTCAAATGCATTCTACAAAGCATATTGAATCAAATGAAAGTCAAACACATTCAAACAAAGCTTTTTGAATCAAATGAAAGTCAAATGCATTCAACAAAGCTAATTGAATCAAATGAAAGTCAAACACAATCAAACAAAGCTAATTGAATCAAATGAAATTCAAATGCATTCTACAAAGCTAATTGAATCAAATGAAAGTCAAACACAATCAAACAAAGCTTTTTTAATCAAAATAAAGTCAAATGCTTTCAACAAAGCTCATTGACTCAAATGAAAGTCAAACTCATTCAAACAAAGCTCATTGAATCAAATGAAAGTCAAATGCATTCTATAAAGCTAATTAAATCAAATGAAAGTCAAACACATTCAAACAAAGCAAATTGATTCAAATGAAAGTCAAACTCATTCAAACAAAATGTTTGAATCAAAATGAAAGTCATATGCATACAACAAAGCTAATAAAGTCAAGTGAAAGTCAAATGCATTTTAAAAGCTAATTGAATCAAATGAAAGTCAAACACATTCAAACAAAGCATTTTGAATCAAATGAAAGTGAAATGCTTTCAACAAAGCTAATTGATTTAAATGAAAGTCAAACTCATTCAAACAAAGCTTTTTGAATCGCATGAAAGTAAAATGCATTTAACAAAGCTAAGTATCAAATGAAAGTCAAATGCATTCTACAAAGCTAATTGAATCTAATAAAAGTCAAACACATTCAAACAAAGGTAATTGAATCAAATGAAAGTCAAACACATTCAAACAATGGTTTTTGAATAAAATGAAAGTCTAATGCATTTTATAAAGCTAATTGTATCAAATGAAAATCAAACACATTCAAACAAAGCTATTTAAATCAAATGAAAGTCAAATGCATTCTACAAAGCATATTGAATCAAATGAAAGTCAAACACAATCAAACAAAGCTAATTGAATCAAATGAATGTCTAATGCATTATACAACGCCAATTGAATCAAATGAAAGTAAAACACATTCAAACAAAGCTAATTGAATCAAATGAAAGTCAAATGCATTCAACAAAGCTAATTGAATCAAATGAAAGTCAAACACAATCAAACAAAGCAAATTGAATCAAATGAAATTTAAACACAATAAATCAAAGCTATTTGAATCAAATGAAAGTCAAACACATTCAATCAAAGCTTTTTTAATCAAATGAAAGTCAAATGCTTTCAACAAATCTAATTGAATAAAATGAAAGTCATTTGCATTCTATAAAACTAATTAAATAAAATGAAAGTCAAACACATTCAAACAAAGCTAATTGATTCAAATAAAAGCCAAACTCATTCAAACAAAGTTTTTGATTCAAAATTAAAGTCATATGCATTCTACAAAGCTAATAAAGTCAAATGAAAGTCAAATGCATTCTAAAAAGCTAATTGAATCAAATGAAAGTCAAACACATTCAAACAAAGCTTTTTGAATCATATTAAAAGTCAAATGCATTCAAAGAAGCTATTTGAATCAAATGAAAGTCAGATGCATTTTTCAAATCATATTGAATCAAATGAAAGTCAAATGCAATTTACAAAGCTAATTAAATCAAATGAAAGTCAAACACAATAAAACAAAGCTAATTGAATCAAATGAAAGTCAACCACATTCAAACAAAGCTTTTTTAATCAAAAGAAAGTCAAATGCTTTCAACAAAGCTCATTGAATCAAATGAAAGTCAAATGCATTATATAAAGCTAATTAAATCAAATGAAAGTCAAACACATTCAAACAAAGCTAATTGATTCAAATGAAAGTCAAACTCATTCAAACAAAGTTTTTGAATCAAAATTAAAGTCATATGCATACAACAAAGCTAATAAAGTCAAATGAAAGACAAATGCATTTTAAAAGCTAATTGAATCAAATGAAAGTCAAACACATTCAAACAAAGCATTTTGAATCAAATGAAAGTGAAATGCTTTCAACAAAGCTAATTGATTCAAATGAAAGTCAAACTCATTCAAACAAAGCTTTTTGAATCGTATGAAAGTAAAATGCATTTAACAAAGCTAAGTGAATCAAATGAAAGTCAAATGCATTCTACAAAGCTAATTGAATCTAATAAAAGTCAAACACATTCAAACAAAGGTAATTGAATCAAATGAAAGTCAAACACATTCAAACAATGGTTTTTGAATCAAATGAAAGTCTAATGCATTCTATAAAGCTAATTGTATCAAATGAAAATCAAACACATTCAAACAAAGCTATTTAAATCAAATGAAAGTCAAATGCATTCTACAAAGCATATTGAATCAAATGAAAGTCAAGCACAATCAAACAAAGGTAATTGAATCAAATGAATGTCTAATGCATTATACAACGCCAATTGAATCAAATGAAAGTCAAACACATACAAACAAAGCTTTTTGAATTAAATCAAAGTAAAATGCATTCATTAAAGCTAATTGTATCAAATGAAATTCAAATGCATTCTACAAAGCAAATTAAATCAAATGAAAGTAAAACACATTCAAACATAGCTAATTGATTCAAATAAAAGTCAAACATATTCAAACAAAGCTTTTTAAATCATATGAAAGTCAAATGCATTCCACAAAGCTAATTTAATCAAATGAAAGTCAAATGCATTTTACAAAGCTAATTGAATCAATTGAAAATGAAAAGCATTCAAACAAAGCTAATTGAATCAAATGAAACTCTAACGCATTCTACAAAGCTAATTGAATCAAATGAAAGTCAAACACATTCAAACAAAGCTTTTTGAATCAAATGAAAGTCAAATGCATTCAACAAAGCTAATTGAATCAAATGAAAGTCAAACACATTCAAACAAAGGTAATTGAATCAAATGAAAGTCAAACACATTCAAACAAAGCTTTTTGAATCAAATGAAAGTCAAATGCATTCAACAATGCTAATTGAATCAAATGAAAGTCAAACACAATCAAACAAAGCTAATTGAATCAAATGAAAGTCTAATGCATTCTACAACGCCAATTGAATCAAATGAAAGTCAAACACATTCAAACAAAGCTTTTTGAATCAAATGAAAGTCAAAAGCATTTATCAAAGCTAATTGAATCAAATGAGAGTCAAATGCATTCTACAAAGATAATTAAATCAAATGAAAGTAAAACACATTCAAACATAGCTAATTGATTCAAATAAAAGTCAAACACATTCAAACAAAGGTTTTTGAATCATATGAAAGTCAAATGCATTCTAATAACCTAATTTAATCAAATGAAAGTGAAATGCATTCTACAAAGCTAATTGAATCAATTGAAAGTGAAAAGCATTCAAACAAAGCTAATTTAATCAATTGAAAGTCAAATGCATTTTACAAAGCTAATTGAATCAATTGAAAGAGAAAAGCATTCAAACAAAGGTAATTGAATCAAATGAAACTCTAATGCATTCTGCAAAGCTAATTGAATCAAATGAAAGTCAAACACATTCAAACAAAGCTTTTTGAATCAAATGAAAGTCAAATGCATTCAACAAAGTTAATTGAATCAAATGAAAGTCAAACACATTCAAACAAAGGTAATTGAATCAAATGAAAGTCAAACACATTCAAATAATGCTTTTTGAATCAAATGAAAGTCTAATGCATTCTAGAAAGCTAATTGTATCAAACGAAAATCAAACACATTCAAACAAAGCTTTTTGAATCAAATGAAAGTCAAATGCATTCAAAGAAGCTATTTAAATCAAATGAAAGTCAAATGCATTCTACAAAGAATATTGAATCAAATGAAAGTCAAACACATTCAAACAAAGCTAATTAAATCAAATGAGAGTCAAATGCATTATATAAAGGTAATTAAATTAAATGAAAGTCAAACACATTAAAACAAAGCTAATTGATACAAATGAAAGTCAAACACATTCAAACAAAGCTTTTTGAATCAAATTAAAGTCAAATGCATTCAAAGAAGCTATTTGAATCAAATGAAAGTCAAATGCATTTTACAAATCATGTTGAATCAAATGAAAGCCAAATGCATTCGACAAAGCTAATTAAATCAAATGAAAGTCAAACACATTCAAACAAAGCTAATTGATTCAAATAAAAGCCAAACTCGTTCAAACAAATTTTTGATTCAAAATTAAAGTCATATGCATTCTACAAAGCTAATAAAGTCAAATGAAAGTCAAATGCATTCTAAAAAGCTAATTGAATCAAATTAAAGTCTAACACATTCAAACAAAGCTTTTTGAATCATATTAAAAGTCAAATGCATTCAAAGAAGCTATTTGAATCAAATGAAAGTCAGATGCATTTTTCAAATCATATTGAATCAAATGAAAGTCAAATGCATTCTACAAAGCTAATTAAATCAAATGAAAGTCAAACACAATAAAACAAAGCTAATTGAATCAAATGAAAGTCAACCACATTCAAACAAAGCTTTTTTAATCAAAAGAAAGTCAAATGCTTTCAACAAAGCTCATTGAATCAAATGAAAGTCAAATGCATTATATAAAGCTAAGTAAATCAAATGAAAGTCAAACACATTCAAACAAAGCTAATTGATTCAAATGAAAGTCAAACTCATTCAAATTGTAGAATGCGTTAGAGTTTCATTTGATTCAATTAGCTTTGTTTGAATGCTTTTCATTTTCAATTGATTCAATTAGCTTTGTAAAATGCATTTGACTTTCATTTGATTAAATTAGCTTTGTGGAATGCATTTGACTTTCATATGATTTAAAAAGCTTTGTTAGAATATGTTTGACTTTTATTTGTATCAATTAGCTATGTTTGAATGTGTTTTTACTTTCATTTGATTTAATTTGCTTTGTAGAATGCATTTGAATTTCATTTGATACAATAAGCTTTAATGAATGCATTTTACTTTGATTTGATTCAAAAAGCTTTGTTTGAATGTGTTTGACTTTCATTTGATTCAATTGGCGTTGTAGAATGCATTAGACATTCATTTGATTCAATTAGCTTTGTTTGATTGTGCTTGACTTTCATTTGATTCAATATGCTTTGTAGAATGCATTTGACTTTCATTTGATGTAAATAGCTTTGTTTGAATGTGTTTGATTTTCATTAAATACTATTAGCTTTATAGAATGCATTAGACTTTTATTTGATTCAAAAACCATTGTTTGAATGTGTTTGACTTTCATTTGATTCAATTACCTTTGTTTGAATGTGTTTGACTTTTATTAGATTCAATTAGCTTTGTAGAATGCATTTGACTTTCATTTGATTCACTTAGCTTTGTTAAATGCATTTTACTTTCATAGGATTCAAAAAGCTTTGTTTGAATGAGTTTGACTTTCATTTGATTCAATTAGCTTTGTTGAAAGCATTTCACTTTCATTTGATTCAAAATGCTTTGTTTGAATGTGTTTGACTTTCATTTGATTCAATTAGCTTTTAAAATGCATTTGACTTTCATTTGACTTTATTAGCTTTGTTGTATGCATATGACTTTAATTTTGATTCAAAAACTTTGTTTGAATGAGTTTGACTTTCATTTGAATCAATTAGCTTTGTTTGAATGTGTTTGACTTTCATTTGATTTAATTAGCTTTATATAATGCATTTGACTTTCATTTGATTCAATGAGCTTTGTTGAAAGCATTTGACTTTCTTTTGATTAAAAAAGCTTTGTTTAAATGTGGTTGACTTTCATTTGATTCAATTAGCTTTGTTTTATTGTGTTTGACTTTCATTTGATTTAATTAGCTTTGTAGAATGCATTTGACTTTCATTTGATTCAATATGATTTGAAAAATGCATCTGACTTTCATTTGATTCAAATAGCTTCTTTGAATGCATTTGACTTTTAATATGATTCAAAAAGCTTTGTTTGAATGTGTTTGACTTCTATTTGATTCAATTAGCTTTTTAGAATGCATTTGACTTTCATTTGACTTTATTAGCTTTGTAGAATGCATATGACTTTAATTTTGAATCAAAAATTTGTTTGAACGAGTTTGGCTTTTATTTCAATCAATTATCTTTGTTTGAATGTGTTTGACTTTCATTTGATTTAATTAGCTTTGTAGAATGCATTTGGCTTTCATTTGATTCAATATGATTTGTAGAATGCATTTGACTTTTATTTGATTTAAAAAGCTTTTTTTGAATGTGTTTGACTTTCCTTTGATTCAATTAGCTTTGTAGAATGCATTAGACTTTCATTTGATTTAATTAGCTTTGTTTGAATGTGTTTGACTTTCCTTTAATTCAAAAAGCTTTGTTTGAATGTGTTTGACTTTCATTTGAATCAATTAGCTTTGTTTGAATGTGTTTGACTTTCATTTGATTTAATTAGCTTTATAAAATGCATTTGACTCTCATTTGATTCAATTAGCTTTGTTGAATGCATTTGACTTTTATTTGATTTAAAAAGCTTTGGTTGAATGTGTTTGACTTTCTTTAGATTCAATTAGCTTTGTAGAATGCATTAGACTTTCATTTGATTCAAATAGCGTTGTGTGATTGTGTTTGACTTTCATTTGATTAAATTAGCTTTGTTGAATGCATTTGACTTTCATTAGATTCATAAAGTTTTGTTTGAATGTGTTTGACTTTCCTTTGATTCAATTAGCTTTGTAGAATGCATTAGACTTTCATTTGATTTAATTAGCTTTGTTTGAATGCTTTTCACTTTCAATTGATTCAATTAGCTTTGTAGAATGCATTTCACTTTCATTTGATTAAATTAGGTTTTTGGAATGCATTTGACTTTCATATGATTCAAAAACCTTTGTTTGAATGTGTTTGACTTTTATTT
This sequence comes from Chenopodium quinoa, assembly GCF_001683475.1. Lineage (NCBI taxonomy): Eukaryota > Viridiplantae > Streptophyta > Magnoliopsida > Caryophyllales > Amaranthaceae > Chenopodium > Chenopodium quinoa. The sequence goes on along the minus strand of NW_018745046.1, from coordinate 116,977 downwards.
GAATCAATTAGCTATGTTTGAATGTGTTTTACTTTCATTTGATTTAATTATCTTTGTAGAATGCATTTGACTCTCATTTGATTCAATTAGCTTTGATAAATGCATTTCACTTTCATTTGATTCAAAATGCTTTGTGAATGTGTTTGACTTTCATTTGATTCAATTAGCTTTTAAAATGCATTTGACTTTCATTTGACTTTATTAGCTTTGTTGTATGCATATGACTTTAATTTTGATTCAAAAACTTTGTTTGAATGAGTTTGACTTTCATTTGAATCAATTAGCTTTGTTTGAATGTGTTTGACTTTCATTTGATTTAATTAGCTTTATTTAATGCATTTGACTTTCATTTGATTCAATGAGCTTTGTTGAAAGCATTTGACTTTCTTTTGATTAAAAAAGCTTTGTTTAAATGTGGTGGACTTTCATTTGATTCAATTAGCTTTGTTTTATTGTGTTTGACTTTCATTTGATTTAATTAGCTTTGTAGAATGCATTTGACTTTCATTTGATTCAATATGATTTGAAAAATGCATCTGACTTTCATTTGATTCAAATAGCTTCTTTGAATGCATTTGACTTTTAATATGATTCAAAAAGCTTTGTTTGAATGTGTTTGACTTCTATTTGATTCAATTAGCTTTTTAGAATGCATTTGACTTTCATTTGACTTTATTAGCTTTGTAGAATGCATATGACTTTAATTTTGAATCAAAAATTTGTTTGAACGAGTTTGGCTTTTATTTCAATCAATTAGCTTTGTTTGAATGTGTTTGACTTTCATTTGATTTAATTAGCTTTGTAGAATGCATTTGGCTTTCATTTGATTCAATATGATTTGTAGAATGCATTTGACTTTTATTTGATTTAAAAAGCTTTTTTTGAATGTGTTTGACTTTCCTTTGATTTAATTAGCTTTGTAGAATGCATTAGACTTTCATTTGATTTAATTAGCTTTGTTTGAATGTGTTTGACTTTCCTTTGATTCAAAAAGCTTTGTTTGAATGTGTTTGACTTTCATTTGAATCAATTAGCTTTGTTTGAATGTGTTTGACTTTCATTTGATTTAATTAGCTTTATAAAATGCATTTGACTCTCATTTGATTCAATTAGCTTTGTTGAATGCATTTGACTTTTATTTGAATCAAATAGCGTTGTGTGATTGTGTTTGACTTTCATTTGATTAAATTAGCTTTGTTGAATGCATTTGACTTTCATTAGATTCATAAAGTTTTGTTTGAATGTGTTTGACTTTCCTTTGATTCAATTAGCTTTGTAGAATGCATTAGACTTTCATTTGATTTAATTAGCTTTGTTTGAATGCTTTTCACTTTCAATTGATTCAATTAGCTTTGTAGAATGCATTTCACTTTCATTTGATTAAATTAGGTTTTTGGAATGCATTTGACTTTCATATGATTCAAAAACCTTTGTTTGAATGTGTTTGACTTTTATTTGAATCAATTAGCTATGTTTGAATGTGTTTTACTTTCATTTGATTTAATTATCTTTGTAGAATGCATTTGACTCTCATTTGATTTAATTAGCTTTGATAAATGCATTTGACTTTCATTTGATTCAAAAAGCTTTGTTTGAATGTGTTTGACTTTCATTTGATTCAATTGGCGTTGTAGAATGCATTAGACTTTCATTGGATTCAATTAGCTTTGTTTGATTGTGTTTAACTTTCATTTGATTCAATTAGCTTTGTTGAATGCATTTGACTTTCATTTGATTCAAAAAGCTTTGTTTGAATGTGTTTGACTTTCATTTGATTCAATTACCTTTGTTTGAATGTGTTTGACTTTCATTTGATTCAAAAAGCTTTGTTTGAATGTGTTTGACTTTCATTTGATTCAATTAGCTTTGTAGAATGCGTTAGAGTTTCATTTGATTCAATTAGCTTTGTTTGAATGCTTTTCATTTTCAATTGATTCAATTAGCTTTGTAAAATGCATTTGACTTTCATTTGATTCAATTAGCTTTGTGGAATGCATTTGACTTTCATATGATTTAAAAAGCTTTGTTTGAATATGTTTGACTTTTATTTGAATCAATTAGCTATGTTTGAATGTGTTTTACTTTCATTTGATTTAATTTGCTTTGTAGAATGCATTTGAATTTCATTTGATACAATTAGCTTTATTGAATGCATTTTACTTTGATTTGATTCAAAAAGCTTTGTTTGAATGTGTTTGACTTTCATTTGATTCAATTGGCGTTGTAGAATGCATTAGACATTCATTTCATTCAATTAGCTTTGTTTGATTGTGCTTGACTTTCATTTGATTTAATATGCTTTGTATAATGCATTTTACTTTCATTTGATTTAAATAGCTTTGTTTGAATGTGTTTGATTTTCATTTGATACAATTAGCTTTATAGAATGCATTAGACTTTCATTTGATTCAAAAACCATTGTTTGAATGTGTTTGACTTTCATTTGATTCAATAACCTTTGTTTGAATGTGTTTGACTTTTATTAGATTCAATTCGCTTTGTAGAATGCATTTGACTTTCATTTGATTCACTTAGCTTTGTTAAATGCATTTTACTTTCATACGATTCAAAAAGCTTTGTTTGAATGAGTTTGACTTTCATTTGATTCAATTAGCTTTGTTGAAAGCATTTCACTTTCATTTGATTCAAAATGCTTTGTTTGAATGTGTTTGGCTTTCATTTGATTCAATTAGCTTTTAAAATGCATTTGACTTTATTTGATTTAAAAAGCTTTGGTTGAATGTGTTTGACTTTCTTTAGATTCAATTAGCTTTGTAGAATGCATTAGACTTTCATTTGATTCAAATAGCGTTGTGTGATTGTGTTTGACTTTCATTTGATTAAATTAGCTTTGTTGAATGCATTTGACTTTCATTAGATTCATAAAGTTTTGTTTGAATGTGTTTGACTTTCCTTTGATTCAATTAGCTTTGTAGAATGCATTAGACTTTCATTTGATTTAATTAGCTTTGTTTGAATGCTTTTCACTTTCAATTGATTCAATTAGCTATGTAGAATGCATTTAACTTTCATTTGATTAAATTAGGTTTTTTGAATGCATTTGACTTTCATATGATTCAAAAACCTTTGTTTGAATGTGTTTGACTTTTATTTGAATCAATTAGCTATGTTTGAATGTGTTTTACTTTCATTTGATTTAATTATCTTTGTAGAATGCATTTGACTCGCATTTGATTCAATTAGCTTTGATAAATGCATTTGACTTTCATTTGATTCAAAAAGCTTTGTTTGAATGTGTTTGACTTTCATTTGATTCAATTGGCGTTGTAGAATGCATTAGACTTTCATTGGATTCAATTAGCTTTGTTTGATTGTGTTTAACTTTCATTTGATTCAATTAGCTTTGTTGAATGCATTTGACTTTCATTTGATTCAAAAAGCTTTGTTTGAATGTGTTTGACTTTCATTTGATTCAATTACCTTTGTTTGAATGTGTTTGACTTTCATTTGATTCAAAAAGCTTTGTTTGAATGTGTTTGACTTTCATTTGATTCAATTAGCTTTGTAGAATGCGTTAGAGTTTCATTTGATTCAATTAGCTTTGTTTGAATGCTTTTCATTTTCAATTGATTCAATTAGCTTTGTAAAATGCATTTGACTTCATTTGATTAAATTAGCTTTGTGGAATGCATTTGACTTTCATATGATTTAAAAAGCTTTGTTTGAATATGTTTGACTTTTATTTGAATCAATTAGCTATGTTTGAATGTGTTTTACTTTCATTTGATTTAATTTGCTTTGTAGAATGCATTTGAATTTCATTTGATACAATTAGCTTTATTGAAAGCATTTTACTTTGATTTGATTCAAAAAGCTTTGTTTGAATGTGTTTAACTTTCATTTGATTCAATTGGCGTTGTAGAATGCATTAGACATTCATTTCATTCAATTAGCTTTGTTTGATTGTGCTTGACTTTCATTTGATTTAATATGCTTTGTAGAATGCATTTTACTTTCATTTGATTTAAATAGCTTTGTTTGAATGTGTTTTATTTTCATTTGATACAATTAGCTTTATAGAATGCATTAGACTTTCATTTGATTAAAAAACCATTGTTTGAATGTGTTTGACTTTCATTTGATTCAATTACCTTTGTTTGAATGTGTTTGACTTTTATTAGATTCAATTAGCTTTGTAGAATGCATTTGACTTTCATTTGATTCACTTAGCTTTGTTAAATGCATTTTACTTTCATAAGATTCAAAAAGCTTTGTTTGAATGAGTTTGACTTTCATTTGATTCAATTAGCTTTGTTGAAAGCATTTCACTTTCATTTGATTCAAAATGCTTTGTTTGAATGTGTTTGACTTTCATTTGATTCAATTAGCTTTTAAAATGCATTTGACTTTATTAGCTTTGTTGTATGCATATGACTTTAATTTTGATTCAAAAACATTGTTTGAATGAGTTTGACTTTCATTTGAATCAATTAGCTTTGTTTGAATGTGTTTGACTTTCATTTGATTTAATTAGCTTTATAAAATGCATTTGACTTTCATTTGATTCAATGAGCTTTGTTGAAAGCATTTGACTTTCTTTTGATTAAAAAAGCTTTGTTTAAATGTGGTTGACTTTCATTTGATTCAATTAGCTTTGTTTTATTGTGTTTGACTTTCTTTTGATTCAATTAACTTTGTAGAATGCATTAGACTTTCATTTGATTCAAATAGCGTTGTGTGATTGTGTTTGACTTTCATTTGATTAAATTAGCTTTGTTGAATGCATTTGACTTTCATTAGATTCATAAAGTTTTGTTTGAATGTGTTTGACTTTCATTTGATTCAATTAGCTTTGTAGAATGCATTAGACTTTCATTTGATTCAATTAGCTTTGTTTGAATGCTTTTCACTTTTAATTAATTCAATTAGCTTTGTAGAATGCATTTGACTTTAATTTGATTAAATTAGGTTTTTGGAATGCATTTGACTTTCATATGATTCAAAAACCTTTGTTTGAATGTGTTTGACTTTTATTTGAATCAATTAGCTATGTTTGAATGTGTTTTACTTTCATTTGATTTAATTATCTTTGTAGAATGCATTTGACTCTCATTTGATTCAATTAGCTTTGATGAATGCATTTGACTTTCATTTGATTCAAAAAGCTTTGTTTGAATGTGTTTGACTTTCATTTGATTCAATTGGCGTTGTAGAATGCATTAGACTTTCATTTGATTCAATTAGCTTTGTTTGATTGTGTTTAACTTTCATTTGATTCAATTAGCTTTGTTGAATGCATTTGACTTTCATTTGATTCAAAAAGCTTTTTTTGAATGTGTTTGACTTTCATTTGATTCAATTACCTTTGTTTGAATGTGTTTGACTTTCATTTGATTCAATTAGCTTTCTTGAATGCATTTGACTTTCATTTGATTTAAAAAGCTTTGTTAGAATGTGTTTGACTTTCATTTAATTCAATTGGCGTTGTAGAATGCATTAGACTTTCATTTGATTCAATTAGCTTTGTTTGATTGTGTTTGACTTTCATTTGATTCAATTAGCTTTGTTGAATGCATTTAAGTTTCAATTGATTAAATTAGCTTTGTGGAATGCATTTGACTTTCATATGATTTAAAAAGCTTTGTTAGAATATGTTTGACTTTTATTTGTTTCAATTAGCTATGTTTGAATGTGTTTTACTTTCATTTGATTTAATTTTCTTTGTAGAATGCATTTGAATTTCATTTGATACAATAAGCTTTAATGAATGCATTTTACTTTGATTTGATTCAAAAAGCTTTGTTTGAATGTGTTTGGCTTTCATTTGATTCAATTGGCGTTGTAGAATGCATTAGACATTCATTTGATTCAATTAGCTTTGTTTGATTGTGCTTGACTTTCATTTGATTCAATATGCTTTGTAGAATGCATTTGACTTTCATTTGATGTAAATAGCATTGTTTGAATGTGTTTGATTTTCATTTGATACAATTAGCTTTATAGAATGCATTAGACTTTCATTTTATTCAAAAACCATTGTTTGAATGTGTTTGACTTTCATTTGATTCAATTACCTTTGTTTGAATGTGTTTGACTTTTATTAGATTCAATTAGCTTTGTAGAATGCATTTGACTTTCATTTGATTCACTTAGCTTTGTTAAATGCATTTTACTTTCATAGGATTCAAAAAGCTTTGTTTGAATGAGTTTGACTTTCATTTGATTCAATTAGCTTTGTTGAAAGCATTTCACTTTCATTTGATTCAAAATGCTTTGTTTGAATGTGTTTGACTTTCATTTGATTCAATTAGCTTTTAAAATGCATTTGACTTTCATTTGACTTTATTAGCTTTGTTGTATGCATATGACTTTAATTTTGATTCAAAAACTTTGTTTGAATGAGTTTGACTTTCATTTGAATCAATTAGCTTTGTTTGAATGTGTTTGACTTTCATTTGATTTAATTAGCTTTATATAATGCATTTGACTTTCATTTGATTCAATGAGCTTTGTTGAAAGCATTTGACTTTCTTTTGATTAAAAAAGCTTTGTTTGAATGTGGTTGACTTTCATTTGATTCAATTAGCTTTGTTTTATTGTGTTTGACTTTCATTTGATTTAATTAGCTTTGTAGAATGCATTTGACTTTCATTTGATTCAATATGATTTGAAAAATGCATCTGACTTTCATTTGATTCAAATAGCTTCTTTGAATGCATTTGACTTTTAATATGATTCAAAAAGCTTTGTTTGAATGTGTTAGACTGTAATTTGATTCAATTAGCTTTTTAGAATGCATTTGACTTTCATTTGACTTTATTAGCTTTGTAGAATGCATATGACTTTAATTTTGAATCAAAAATTTGTTTGAACGAGTTTGGCTTTTATTTGAATCAATTAGCTTTGTTTGAATGTGTTTGACTTTCATTTGATTTAATTAGCTTTGTCGAATGCATTTGGCTTTCATTTGATTCAACATGATTTGTAGAATGCATTTGACTTTCATTTGATTCAAATAGCTTCTTTGAATGCATTTGACTTTAATTTGATTCAAAAAGCTTTGTTTGAATGTGTTTGACTTTCATTTGTATCAATTAGCTTTGTTTTAATGTGTTTGACTTTCATTTAATTTAATTACCTTTATATAATGCATTTGACTCTCATTTGATTTAATTAGCTTTGTTTGAATGTGTTTGACTTTCATTTGATTCAATATTCTTTGTAGAATGCATTTGACTTTCATTTGATTTAAATAGCTTCTTTGAATGCATTTGACTTTCATTTGATTCAAAAAGCTTTGTTTGAATGTGTTTGATTTTCGTTTGATACAATTAGCTTTCTAGAATGCATTAGACTTTCATTTGATTCAAAAAGCATTATTTGAATGTGTTTGACTTTCATTTGATTCAATTACCTTTGTTTGAATGTGTTTGACTTTCATTTGATTCAATTAACTTTGTTGAATGCATTTGACTTTCATTTGATTCAAAAAGCTTTGTTTGAATGTGTTTGACTTTCATTTGATTCAATTAGCTTTGCAGAATGCATTAGAGTTTCATTTGATTCAATTACCTTTGTTTGAATGCTTTTCTCTTTCAATTGATTCAATTAGCTTTGTAAAATGCATTTGACTTTCAATTGATTAAATTAGCTTTGTTTGAATGCTTTTCATTTTCAATTGATTCAATTAGCTTTGTAAAATGCATTTGACTTTCATTTGATTAAATTAGCTTTGTGGAATGCATTTGACTTTCATATGATTTAAAAAGCTTTGTTAGAATATGTTTGACTTTTATTTGTATCAATTAGCTATGTTTGAATGTGTTTGACTTTCATTTGATTTAATTTGCTTTGTTGAATGCATTTGAATTTCATTTGATACAATTAGCTTTATTGAATGCATTTTACTTTGATTTGATTCAAAAAGCTTTGTTTGAATGTGTTTGACTTTCATTTGATTCAATTGGCGTTGTAGAATGCATTAGACATTCATTTCATTCAATTAGCTTTGTTTGATTGTGCTTGACTTTCATTTGATTTAATATGCTTTGTAGAATGCATTTTACTTTCATTTGATTTAAATAGCTTTGTTTGAATGTGTTTGATTTTCATTTGATACAATTAGCTTTATAGAATGCATTAGACTTTCATTTGATTCAAAAACCATTGTTTGAATGTGTTTGACTTTCATTTGATTCAATTACCTTTGTTTGAATGTGTTTGACTTTTATTAGATTCAATTCGCTTTGTAGAATGCATTTGACTTTCATTTGATTCACTTAGCTTTGTTAAATGCATTTTACTTTCATACGATTCAAAAAGCTTTGTTTGAATGAGTTTGACTTTCATTTGATTCAATTAGCTTTGTTGAAAGCATTTCACTTTCATTTGATTCAAAATGCTTTGTTTGAATGTGTTTGACTTTCATTTGATTCAATTAGCTTTTAAAATGCATTTGACTTTATTAGCTTTGTTGTATGCATATGACTTTAATTTTGATTCAAAAACTTTGTTTGAATGAGTTTGACTTTCATTTGAATCAATTAGCTTTGTTTGAATGTGTTTGACTTTCATTTGATTTAATTAGCTTTATAAAATGCATTTGACTTTCATTTGATTCAATGAGCTTTGTTGAAAGCATTTGACTTTCTTTTGATTAAAAAAGCTATGTTTAAATGTGGTTGACTTTCATTTGATTCAATTAGCTTTGTTTTATTGTGTTTGACTTTCTTTTGATTCAATTAACTTTGTAGAATGCATTAGACTTTCATTTGATTCAAATAGCGTTGTGTGATTGTGTTTGACTTTCATTTGATTAAATTAGCTTTGTTGAATGCATTTGACTTTCATTAGATTCATAAAGTTTTGTTTGAATGTGTTTGACTTTCATTTAATTCAATTAGCTTTGTAGAATGCATTAGACTTTCATTTGATTCAATTAGCTTTGTTTGAATGCTTTTCACTTTCAATTAATTCAATTAGCTTTGTAGAATGCATTTGACTTTAATTTGATTAAATTAGGTTTTTGGAATGCATTTGACTTTCATATGATTCAAAAACCTTTGTTTGAATGTGTTTGACTTTTATTTGAATCAATTAGCTATGTTTGAATGTGTTTTACTTTCATTTGATTTAATTATCTTTGTAGAATGCATTTGACTCTCATTTGATTCAATTAGCTTTGATGAATGCATTTGACTTTCATTTGATTCAAAAAGCTTTGTTTGAATGTGTTTGACTTTCATTTGATTCAATTGGCGTTGTAGAATGCATTAGACTTTCATTTGATTCAATTAGCTTTGTTCGATTGTGTTTAACTTTCATTTGATTCAATTAGCTTTGTTGAATGCATTTGACTTTCATTTGATTCAAAAAGCTTTTTTTGAATGTGTTTGACTTTCATTTGATTCAATTACCTTTGTTTGAATGTGTTTGACTTTCATTTGATTCAATTAGCTTTCTTGAATGCATTTGACTTTCATTTGATTTAAAAAGCTTTGTTAGAATGTGTTTGACTTTCATTTAATTCAATTGGCGTTGTAGAATGCATTAGACTTTCATTTGATTCAATTAGCTTTGTTTGATTGTGTTTGACTTTCATTTGATTCAATTAGCTTAGTGAATGCATTTAAGTTTCAATTGATTAAATTAGCTTTGTGGAATGCATTTGACTTTCATATGATTTAAAAAGCTTTGTTAGAATATGTTTGACTTTTATTTGTATCAATTAGCTATGTTTGAATGTGTTTTACTTTCATTTGATTTAATTTTCTTTGTAGAATGCATTTGAATTTCATTTGATACAATAAGCTTTAATGAATGCATTTTACTTTGATTTGATTCAAAAAGCTTTGTTTGAATGTGTTTGGCTTTCATTTGATTCAATTGGCATTGTAGAATGCATTAGACATTCATTTGATTCAATTAGCTTTGTTTGATTGTGCTTGACTTTCATTTGATTCAATATGCTTTGTAGAATGCATTTGACTTTCATTTGATGTAAATAGCATTGTTTGAATGTGTTTGATTTTCATTTGATACAATTAGCTTTATAGAATGCATAAGACTTTCATTTTATTCAAAAACCATTGTTTGAATGTGTTTGACTTTCATTTGATTCAATTACCTTTGTTTGAATGTGTTTGACTTTTATTAGATTCAATTAGCTTTGTAGAATGCATTTGACTTTCATTTGATTCACTTAGCTTTGTTAAATGCATTTTACTTTCATACGATTCAAAAAGCTTTGTTTGAATGAGTTTGACTTTCATTTGATTCAATTAGCTTTGTTGAAAGCATTTCACTTTCATTTGATTCAAAATGCTTTGTTTGAATGTGTTTGACTTTCATTTGATTCAATTAGCTTTTAAAATGCATTTGACTTTCATTTGACTTTATTAGCTTTGTTGTATGCATATGACTTTAATTTTGATTCAAAAACTTTGTTTGAATGAGTTTGACTTTCATTTGAATCAATTAGCTTTGTTTGAATGTGTTTGACTTTCATTTGATTTAATTAGCTTTATATAATGCATTTGACTTTCATTTGATTCAATGAGCTTTGTTGAAAGCATTTGACTTTCTTTTGATTACAAAAGCTATGTTTAAATGTGGTTGACTTTCATTTGATTCAATTAGCTTTGTTTTATTGTGTTTGACTTTCATTTGATTTAATTAGCTTTGTAGAATGCATTTGACTTTCATTTGATTCAATATGATTTGAAAAATGCATCTGACTTTCATTTGATTCAAATAGCTTCTTTGAATGCATTTGACTTTTAATATGATTCAAAAAGCTTTGTTTGAATGTGTTTGACTTCTATTTGATTCAATTAGCTTTTTAGAATGCATTTGACTTTCATTTGACTTTATTAGGTTTGTAGAATGCGTATGACTTTAATTTTGAATCAAAAATTTGTTTGAACGAGTTTGGCTTTTATTTGAATCAATTAGCTTTGTTTAAATGTGTTTGACTTTCATTTGATTTAATTAGCTTTGTAGAATGCATTTGGCCTTCATTTGATTCAATATAATTTGTAGAATGCATTTGACTTTTATTTGATTTAAAAAGCTTTTTTTGAATGTGTTTGACTTTCCTTTGATTCAATTAGCTTTGTAGAATGCATTAGACTTTCATTTGATTTAATTAGCTTTGTTTGAATGTGTTTGACTTTCCTTTGATTCAAAAAGCTTTGTTTGAATGTGTTTGACTTTCATTTGAATCAATTAGCTTTGTTTGAATGTGTTTGACTTTCATTTGATTTAATTAGCTTTATAAAATGCATTTGACTCTCATTTGATTCAATTAGCTTTGTTGAATGCATTTGACTTTTATTTGATTTAAAAAGCTTTGGTTGAATGTGTTTGACTTTCTTTTGATTCAATTAGCTTTGTAGAATGCATTAGACTTTCATTTGATTCAAATAGCGTTGTGTGATTGTGTTTGACTTTCGTTTGATTAAATTAGCTTTGTTGAATGCATTTGACTTTCATTAGATTCATAAAGTTTTGTTTGAATGTGTTTGACTTTCCTTTGATTCAATTAGCTTTGTAGAATGCATTAGACTTTCATTTGATTTAATTAGCTTTGTTTGAATGCTTTTCACTTTCAATTGATTCAATTAGCTTTGTAGAATGCATTTCACTTTCATTTGATTAAATTAGGTTTTTGGAATGCATTTGACTTTCATATGATTCAAAAACCTTTGTTTGAATGTGTTTGACTTTTATTTGAATCAATTAGCTATGTTTGAATGTGTTTTACTTTCATTTGATTTAATTATCTTTGTAGAATGCATTTGACTCTCATTTGATTCAATTAGCTTTGATAAATGCATTTGACTTTCATTTGATTCAAAAAGCTTTGTTTGAATGTGTTTGACTTTCATTTGATTCAATTGGCGATGTAGAATGCATTAGACTTTCATTTGATTCAATTAGCTTTGTTTGATTGTGTTTAACTTTCATTTGATTCAATTAGCTTTGTTAAATGCATTTGACTTTCATTTGATTCAAAAAGCTTTGTTTGAATGTGTTTGACTTTCATTTGATTCAATTACCTTTGTTTGAATGTGTTTGACTTTCATTTGATTCAATTAGCTTTGTTGAATGCATTTGACTTTCATTTGATTCAAAAAGCTTTGTTTGAATGTGTTTGACTTTCATTTGATTCAATTAGCTTTGTAGAATGCGTTAGAGTTTCATTTGATTCAATTAGCTTTGTTTGAATGCTTTTCATTTTCAATTGATTCAATTAGCTTTGTAAAATGCATTTGACTTTCATTTGATTAAATTAGCTTTGTGGAATGCATTTGACTTTCATATGATTTAAAAAGCTTTGTTTGAATATGTTTGACTTTTATTTGAATCAATTAGCTATGTTTGAATGTGTTTTACTTTCATTTGATTTAATTTTCTTTGTAGAATGCATTTGAATTTCATTTGATACAATTAGCTTTATTGAATGCATTTTACTTTGATTTGATTCAAAAAGCTTTGTTTGAATGTGTTTTACTTTCATTTGATTCAATTGGCGTTGTAGAATGCATTAGACATTCATTTGATTCAATTAGCTTTGTTGAATGCATTTGACTTTCATTTGATTCAAAAACCATTGTTTGAATGTGTTTGACTTTCATTTGATTCAATTACCTTTGTTTGAATGTGTTTGACTTTTATTAGATTCAATTCGCTTTGTAGAATGCATTTGACTTTCATTTGATTCACTTAGCTTTGTTAAAATGCATTTTACTTTCATACGATTCAAAAAGCTTTGTTTGAATGAGTTTGACTTTCATTTGATTCAATTAGCTTTGTTGAAAGCATTTCACTTTCATTTGATTCAAAATGCTTTGTTTGAATGTGTTTGACTTTCATTTGATTCAATTAGCTTTTAAAATGCATTTGACTTTATTAGCTTTGTTGTATGCATATGACTTTAATTTTGATTCAAAAACTTTGTTTGAATGAGTTTGACTTTCATTTGAATCAATTAGCTTTGTTTGAATGTGTTTGACTTTCATTTGATTTAATTAGCTTTATAGAATGCATTTGACTTTCAATTGATTCAATGAGCTTTGTTGAAAGCATTTGACTTTCTTTTGATTAAAAAAGCTTTGTTTGAATGTGGTTGACTTTCATTTGATTCAATTCGCTTTGTTTTATTGTGTTTGACTTTCATTTGATTTAATTAGCTTTGTAGAATGCATTTGACTTTCTTTTGATTCAATATGATTTGAAAAATGCATCTGACTTTCATTTGATTCAAATAGCTTCTTTGAATGCATTTGACTTTTAATATGAGTCAAAAAGCTTTGTTTGAATGTGTTTGACTTCTATTTGATTCACTTAGCTTTTTAGAATGCATTTGACTTTCATTTGACTTTATTAGCTTTGTAGAATGCATATGACTTTAATTTTGAATCAAAAATTTGTTTGAACGAGTTTGGCTTTTATTTGAATCAATTAGCTTTGTTTGAATGTGTTTGACTTTCATTTGATTTAATTAGCTTTGTAGAATGCATTTGGCTTTCATTTGATTCAATATGATTTGTAGAATGCATTTGACTTTTATTTGATTTAAAAAGCTTTTTTTGAATGTGTTTGACTTTCCTTTGATTCAATTAGCTTTGTAGAATGCATTAGACTTTCATTTGATTTAATTAGCTTTGTTTGAATGTGTTTGACTTTCCTTTGATTCAAAAAGCTTTGTTTGAATGTGTTTGACTTTCATTTGAATCAATTAGCTTTGTTTGAATGTGTTTGACTTTCATTTGATTTAATTAGCTTTATAAAATGCATTTGACTCTCATTTGATTCAATTAGCTTTGTTGAATGCATTTGACTTTTATTTGATATAAAAAGCTTTGGTTGAATGTGTTTGACTTTCTTTTGATTCAATTAGCTTTGTAGAATGCATTAGACTTTCATTTGATTCAAATAGCGTTGTGTGATTGTGTTTGACTTTCATTTGATTAAATTAGCTTTGTTGAATGCATTTGACTTTCATTAGATTCATAAAGTTTTGTTTGAATGTATTTGACTTTCCTTTGATTCAATTAGCTTTGTAGAATGCATTAGACTTTCATTTGATTTAATTAGCTTTGTTTGAATGCTTTTCACTTTCAATTGATTCAATTAGCTTTGTAGAATGCATTTCACTTTCATTTGATTAAATTAGGTTTTTGGAATGCATTTGACTTTCATATGATTCAAAAACCTTTGTTTAAATGTGTTTGACTTTTATTTGAAACAATTAGCTATGTTTGAATGTGTTTTACTTTCATTTTATTTAATTATCTTTGTAGAATGCATTTGACTCTCATTTGATTCAATTAGCTTTGATAAATGCATTTGACTTTCATTTGATTCAAAAAGCTTTGTTTGAATGTGTTTGACTTTCATTTGATTCAATTGGCGTTGTAGAATGCATTAGACTTTCATTTGATTCAATTAGCTTTGTTTGATTGTGTTTAACTTTCATTTGATTCAATTAGCTTTGTTGAATGCATTTGACTTTCATTTGATTCAAAAAGCTTTGTTTGAATGTGTTTGACTTTCATTTGATTCAATTACCTTTGTTTGAATGTGTTTGACTTTCATTTGATTCAATTAGCTTTTTTGAATGCATTTGACTTTCATTTGATTCAAAAAGCTTTGTTTGAATGTGTTTGACTTTCATTTGATTCAATTAGCTTTGTAGAATGCGTTAGAGTTTCATTTGATTCAATTAGCTTTGTTTGAATGCTTTTCATTTTCAATTGATTCAATTAGCTTTGTAAAATGCATTTGACTTTCATTTGATTAAATTAGCTTTGTGGAATGCATTTGACTTTCATATGATTTAAAAAGCTTTGTTTGAATATGTTTGACTTTTATTTGAATCAATTAGCTATGTTTGAATGTGTTTTACTTTCATTTGATTTAATTTGCTTTGTAGAATGCATTTGAATTTCATTTGATACAATTAGCTTTATTGAATGCATTTTACTTTGATTTGATTCAAAAAGCTTTGTTTGAATGTGTTTGACTTTCATTTGATTCAATTGGCGTTGTAGAATGCATTAGACATTCATTTGATTCAATTAGCTTTGTTTGATTGTACTTGACTTTCATTTGATTCAATATGCTTTGTAGAATGCATTTTACTTTCATTTGATTTAAATAGCTTTGTTTGAATGTGTTTGATTTTTATTCGATACAATTAGCTTTATAGAATGCATTAGACTTTCATTTGATTCAAAAACCATTGTTTGAATGTGTTTGACTTTCATTTGATTCAATTACCTTTGTTTGAATGTGTTTGACTTTTATTAGATTCAATTGGCTTTGTAGAATGCATTTGACTTTCATTTGATTCACTTAGCTTTGTTAAATGCATTTTACTTTCATACGATTCAAAAAGCTTTGTTTGAATGAGTTTTACTTTCATTTGATTCAATTAGCTTTGTTGAAAGCATTTCACTTTCATTTGATTCAAAATGCTTTGTTTGAATGTGTTTGACATTCATTTGATTCAATTAGCTTTTAAAATGCATTTGACTTTCATTTGACTTTATTAGCTTTGTTGTATGCATATGACTTTAATTTTGATTCAAAAACTTTGTTTGAATGAGTTTGACTTTCATTTGAATCAATTAGCTTTGTTTGAATGTGTTTGACTTTCATTTGATTTAATTAGCTTTATAGAATGCATTTGACTTTCATTTGATTCAATGAGCTTTGTTGAAAGCATTTGACTTTCTTTTGATTAAAAAAGCTTTGTTTGAATGTGGTTGACTTTCATTTGATTCAATTAGCTTTGTTTTATTGTGTTTGACTTTCATTTGATTTAATTAGCTTTGTAGAATGCATTTGACTTTCATTTGATTCAATATGATTTGAAAAATGCATCTGACTTTCATTTGATTCAAATAGCTTCTTTGAATGCATTTGACTTTTAATATGATTCAACAAGCTTTGTTTGAATGTGTTTGATTTTCATTTGACACAACTAGCTTTGTTTGAATGTGTTTGACTTTCATTTTATTTAATTAGCTTTGATGAATGCATTTGGCTTTCATTTGATTCAATATGATTTGTAGAATGCATTTGACTTTTATTTGATTTAAAAAGCTTTTTTTGAATGTGTTTGACTTTCCATTGATTCAATTAGCTTTGTAGAATGCATTAGACTTTCATTTGATTTAATTAGCTTTGTTTGAATGTGTTTGACTTTCCTTTGATTCAAAAAGCTTTGTTTGAATGTGTTTGACTTTCATTTGAATCAATTAGCTTTGTTTGAATGTGTTTGACTTTCATTTGATTTAATTAGCTTTATAAAATGCATTTGACTCTCATTTGATTCAATTAGCTTTGTTGAATGCATTTGACTTTTATTTGATTTAAAAAGCTTTGGTTGAATGTGTTTGACTTTCTTTTGATTCAATTAGCTTTGTAAAATGCATTAGACTTTCATTTGATTCAAATAGCGTTGTGTGATTGTGTTTGACTTTCATTTGATTAAATTAGCTTTGTTGAATGCATTTGACTTTCATTAGATTCATAAAGTTTTGTTTGAATGTGTTTGACTTTCCTTTGATTCAATTAGCTTTGTAGAATGCATTAGACTTTCATTTGATTTAATTAGCTTTGTTTGAATGCTTTTCACTTTCAATTGATTCAATTAGCTTTGTAGAATGCATTTCACTTTCATTTGATTAAATTAGGTTTTTGGAATGCATTTGACTTTCATATGATACAAAAACCTTTGTTTGAATGTGTTTGACTTTTATTTGAATCAATTAGCTATGTTTGAATGTGTTTTACTTTCATTTGATTTAATTATCTTTGTAGAATGCATTTGACTCTCATTTGATTCAATTAGCTTTGATAAATGCATTTGACTTTCATTTGATTCAAAAAGCTTTGTTTGAATGTGTTTGACTTTCATTTGATTCAATTGGCGTTGTAGAATGCATTAGACTTTCATTTGATTCAATTAGCTTTGTTTGATTGTGTTTAACTTTCATTTGATTCAATTAGCTTTGTTGAATGCATTTGACTGTCATTTGATTCAAAAAGCTTTGTTTGAATGTGTTTGACTTTCATTTGATTCAATTACCTTTGTTTGAATGTGTTTGACTTTCATTTGATTCAATTAGCTTTGTTGAATGCATTTGACTTTCATTTGATTCAAAAAGCTTTGTTTGAATGTGTTTGACTTTCATTTGATTCAATTAGCTTTGTAGAATGCGTTAGAGTTTCATTTGATTCAATTAGCTTTGTTTGAATGCTTTTCATTTTCAATTGATTCAATTAGCTTTGTAAAATGCATTTGACTTTCATTTGATTAAATTAGCTTTGTGGAATGCATTTTACTTTCATATGATTTAAAAAGCTTTGTTTGAATATGTTTGACTTTTATTTGAATCAATTACCTATGTTTGAATGTGTTTTACTTTCATTTGATTTAATTTGCTTTGTAGAATGCATTTGAATTTCATTTGATACAATTAGCTTTATTGAATGCATTTTACTTTGATTTGATTCAAAAAGCTTTGTTTGAATGTGTTTGACTTTCATTTGATTCAATTGGCGTTGTAGAATGCATTAGACATTCATTTGATTCAATTAGCTTTGTTTGATTGTACTTGACTTTCATTTGATTCAATATGCTTTGTAGAATGCATTTTACTTTCATTTGATTTAAATAGCTTTGTTTGAATGTGTTTGATTTTTATTCGATACAATTAGCTTTATAGAATGCATTAGACTTTCATTTGATTCAAAAACCATTGTTTGAATGTGTTTGACTTTCATTTGATTCAATTACCTTTGTTTGAATGTGTTTGACTTTTATTAGATTCAATACGCTTTGTAGAATGCATTTGACTTTCTTTTGATTCACTTAGCTTTGTTAAATGCATTTTACTTTCATACGATTCAAAAAGCTTTGTTTGAATGAGTTTGACTTTCATTTGATTCAATTAGCTTTGTGGAAAGCATTTCACTTTCATTTGATTCAAAATGCTTTGTTTGAATGTGTTTGACTTTCATTTGATTCAATTAGCTTTTAAAATGCATTTGACTTTCATTTGACTTTATTAGCTTTGTTGTATGCATATGACATTAATTTTGATTCAAAAACTTTGTTTGAATGAGTTTGACTTTCATTTGAATCAATTAGCTTTGTTTGAATGTGTTTGACTTTCATTTGATTTAATTAGCTTTATAGAATGCATTTGACTTTCATTTGATTCAATGAGCTTTGTTGAAAGCATTTGACTTTCTTTTGATTAAAAAAGCTTTGTTTGAATGTGGTTGACTTTCATTTGATTCAATTAGCTTTGTTTTATTGTGTTTGACTTTCATTTGATTTAATTAGCTTTGTAGAATGCATTTGACTTTCATTTGATTCAATATGATTTGAAAAATGCATCTGACTTTCATTTGATTCAAATAGCTTCTTTGAATGCATTTGACTTTTAATATGATTCAACAAGCTTTGTTTGAATGTGTTTGATTTTCATTTTACACAATTAGCTTTGTAGAATGCATTTGGCTTTCATTTGATTCAATATGATTTGTAGAATGCATTTGACTTTCATTTGATTTAAATAGCTTCTTTGAATGCATTTGACTTTAATTGGGTTCAAAAAGCTTTGTTTGAATGTGTTTGACTTTCATTTGAATCAATTAGCTTTGTTTTAATGTGTTTGACTTTCATTTGATTTAATTAGCTTTATAAAATGCATTTGACTCTCATTTGATTCAATTAGCTTTGTTGAATGCATTTGACTTTTATTTGATTTAAAAAGCTTTGTTTGAATGTGTTTGACTTTCTTTTGATTCAATTAGTTTTGTAGAATGCATTAGACTTTCATTTGATTCAAATAGCGTTGTGTGATTGTGTTTGACTTTCATTTGATTAAATTAGCTTTGTTGAATGCATTTGACTTTTATTAGATTCATAAAGTTTTGTTTGAATAAGTTTTACTTTCATTTGATTGAATTAGCTTTGTAGAATGCATTAGACTTTCATTTGATTCAATTAGCTTTGTTTGAATGCTTTTCACTTTCAATTAATTCAATTAGTTTTGTAGAATGCATTTGACTTTAATTTGATTAAATTAGGTTTTTGGAATGCATTTTGATTAGGGGATTTTGCTCCCACCAATCGGAATGCGCCACGTGGGCCAATCAGGTCCTGCCAAGTGTCCCCCAGATGGAACTGTCAGGGCACGCCACGTGGCACACGCTTATTCGTCCACCTTGGACCTGTTATGTCATGACACGTGGCATACTCCATGCCTAATGGAGAAACCGGCCACCCAGGCCCAACTTTCGAGGGAAGCTCAATCAGCCCTAGGTTAACCTAAACCTAGGATTGGCACGTTTCCCAAGGTTATAAATACCTCCCTTAATCCTCATTAAGGGGGGATTGAAAAAAAAACACATTGATTACACACACAGTTACAGGCTGATTACGCTAAAAACTCACATTAAACACTCTCACTAGAGAGACCTAATCACTTTAATTTCCGCATTAATTACTCCTTAATCAAGTACTAACTTGACCGTTGGAGGCGGAGCTCCCACCACCAGGAGTCTCCGTTGTTTTGCAGGTGCAGGCGTCCGGTTCTAGTCTCGGAATTGTAACTCTCCCGCAGGACATCAATTTCCCCACAGACGGCCAGCTATCATAACTGGTACCAGCCGGCCTGACGACTGTGTCTTCTGGATCCGGCACAAACACTAAAAAGTCGGGGCCCATTGTGTGGTTTGTGATAAAGCTCTCCACTTTCTCTTGCATGACTGTGATCCGGCCCCGAGGTACCATGCAGTAGTAGGGGGTATTTTGCTCTCGGTAAGAGGCGGATGTCTCCGCCCAATTGTCCCCCTTCTCAACTGCGTGAAAAAGCCTCGCCTCTTGCAGGCGACTGTTTTTCTCTTCTGTGTCCAGAGAAGCATGGCCAGAAGAGCTTGACTCGGAATCGTCCTCTGACGAGTCCGAAGAGGACGACTCCTCCCCTCTCCCGGAGGGGCCCGCCTCCTCTCCTTGAAAAGGAGCAGAATTGTTAATTGTAAAATGGGAAGGGGTCACTATGACTCCTCCCTCAGAATTTCCGGCTTTCAGGCCGCCTTGTTTCACTTCCACATCTGGCGCCTGGTCAGATGTTTCACTAATCGGCACCCTGTGGGAGGAGCCGTCTGAATTTGAGATCCTAGCAGACTTTTTTGTTCTGGCCATCCTGCTCTGCTTAGACACAGATACAGTCGGACTTTGTATAAAGGGCAAAGATGGGTCCGGAAAAGGGCAGGCGGCACTCCTAGTCCTAGATTCAGCCGTCCCCGGTTACCGGCTGATCACTAACCTAGGTCGTGTCGTGTGCTTCCGTGGTGTCATTTCAAAAAAAAAATAAAAAGAAAATTAAGAGTAAGAGAACCGACAGTTACCTGAACGAGTGACGATTGATGAAGTGCTGAAAATCCTGTGCAGTCGGCTTGTCAGAACAGGCAGTAGGCAGAAAAGGTCCAAAATGTCAGAGCAAGTTTAGGGGTCCGAATGTTCTCTCACAAAGTTCTCAAGTGTGAAAATGACTCAAGACAACTCTCCCTTATATAGGCGAAGTGAGAAGGCGAAGGGTCACTTTCAGAATTCAAAATTTGGGCGGGAAAATCTCTCGGCCTTTCGCCGACTGACACCTGTAGCAGGTCGTCGCCTGTTACAGTGCGGCACCTGTCACAGGTAACACGTGACCAGTCACGTGCCACCTGTGAGGGGCAAATGATTAGGGGATTTTGCTCCCACCAATCGGAATGCGCCACGTGGGCCAATCAGGTCCTGCCAAGTGGCATACTCCATGCCTAATGGAGAAACCGGCCACCCAGGCCCAACTTCCGAGGGAAGCCCAATCAGCCCTAGGTTAACCTAAACCTAGGATTGGCGTGTTTCCCAAGGTTATAAATACCTCCCTTAATCCTCATTAAGGGGGGATTAAAAAAAAAAACACATTGATTACACACAGAGTTACAGGCTGATTACGCTAAAAACTCACATTAAACACTCTCACCTAGAGAGACCTAATCACTTTAATTTCTGCATTAATTACTCCTTAATCAAGTACTAACTTGACCGTTGGAGGCGGAGCTCCCACCACCAGGAGTCTCCGTTCTTTTGCAGGTACAGGCGTCCGGTTCCAGTCTCGGAATTGTAACTCTCCCGCAGGACATCAATTTCCCCACAGACGGCTAGCTATCATAACTGGTACCAGCCGGCCTGACGACTGTGTCTTCTAGATCCGGCACAAACACTAAAAAGTCGGGGCCCATTGTGTGGTTTGTGATAAAGCTCTCCACTTTCTCTTGCATGACTGTGATCCGGCCCCGAGGTACCATGTACTAGTAGGGGGTATTTTGCTCTCGGTAAGAGGCGGATGGCTCCGCCCAATCGTCCCCCTTCTCAACTGCGTGAGAAAGCCTCGCCTCTTGCAGGCGACTGTTTTTCTCTTCTGTGTCCAGAGAAGCATGGACAGAAGAGCTTGACTCGGAATCGTCCTCTGACGAGTCCGAAGAGGACGACTCCTCCCCTCTCCCGGAGGGGCCCGCCTCCTCTCCTTGAAAAGGAGCAGAATTGTTAATTGTAAAATGGGAAGGGGTCACTATGACTCCTCCCTCAGAATTTCCGGCTTTTAGGCCGCCTTGTTTCACTTCCACATCTGGCGCCTGGTCAGATGTTTCACTAATCGGCACCCTGTGGGAGGAGCCGTCTGAATTTGAGATCCTAGCAGTCTTTTTTGTTCTGGCCATCCTGCTCTGCTTAGACACAGATACAGTCGGACTTTGTATAAAGGGAAAATATGGGTCCGGAAAAGGAAAGGCGGCACTCCTAGTCCTAGATTCAGCCGTCCCCGGTGACCGGCTGATCACTAACCTAGGTCGTGTCGTGTGCTTCCGTGGTGACATTTCAAAAAAAAATAAAAAGAAAATTAAGAGTAAGAGAACCGACAGTTACCTGAACGAGTGACGATTGATGAAGTGCTGAAAATCATGTGCAGTCGGCTTGTCAGAACAGGCAGTAGGCAGAAAAGGTCCAAAATGTCAGAGCAAGTTTAGGGGTCCGAATGTTCTCTCACAAAGTTCTCAAGTGTGAAAATGACTCAAGACAACTCTCCCTTATATAGGCGAAGTGAGAAGGCGAAGGGTCACTTTCAGAATTCAAAATTTGGGCGGGAAAATCTCTCGGCCTTTCGCCGACTGACACCTGTAGCAGGTCGTCGCCTGTTACAGTGCGGCACCTGTCACAGGTAACACGTGACCAGTCACGTGCCACCTGTGAGGGGCAAATGATTAGGGGATTTTGCTCCCACCAATCGGAATGCGCCACGTGGGCCAATCAGGTCCTGCCAAGTGGCATACTCCATGCCTAATGGAGAAACCGGCCACCCAGGCCCAACTTCCGAGGGAAGCCCAATCAGCCCTAGGTTAACCTAAACCTAGGATTGGCGTGTTTCCCAAGGTTATAAATACCTCCCTTAATCCTCATTAAGGGGGGATTAAAAAAAAAACACATTGATTACACACAGAGTTACAGGCTGATTACGCTAAAAACTCACATTAAACACTCTCACCTAGAGAGACCTAATCACTTTAATTTCCGCATTAATTACTCCTTAATCAAGTACTAACTTGACCGTTGGAGGCGGAGCTCCCACCACCAGGAGTCTCCGTTCTTTTGTAGGTACAGGCGTCCGGTTCCAGTCTCGGAATTGTAACTCTCCCGCAGGACATCAATTTCCCCACAGACGGCCAGCTATCATAACTGGTACCAGCCGGCCTGACGACTGTGTCTTCTAGATCCGACACAAACACTAAAAAGTCGGGGCCCATTGTGTGGTTTGTGATAAAGCTCTCCACTTTCTCTTGCATGACTGTGATCCGGCCCCGAGGTACCATGCAGTAGTAGGGGGTATTTTGCTCTCGGTAAGAGGCGGATGCCTCCGCCCAATTGTCCCCCTTCTCAACTGCGTGAGAAAGCCTCGCCTCTTGCAGGCGACTGTTTTTCTCTTCTGTGTCCAGAGAAGCATGGCCAGAAGAGCTTGACTCGGAATCGTCCTCTGACGAGTCCGAAGAGGACGACTCCTCCCCTCTCCCGGAGGGGCCCGCCTCCTCTCCTTGAAAAGGAGCAGAATTGTTAATTGTAAAATGGGAAGGGGTCACTATGACTCCTCCATCAGAATTTCCGGCTTTTAGGCCGCCTTGTTTCACTTCCACATCTGGCGCCTGGTCAGATGTTTCACTAATCGGCACCCTGTGGGAGGAGCCGTCTGAATTTGAGATCCTAGCAGTCTTTTTTGTTCTGGCCATCCTGCTCTGCTTAGACACAGATACAATCGGACTTTGTATAAAGGGCAAAGATGGGTCCGAAAAAGGGCAGACGGCACTCCTAGTCCTAGATTCAGCCGTCCCCGGTTACCGGCTGATCACTAACCTAGGTCGTGTCGTGTGCTTCCGTGGTGCCATTTAAAAAAAAATAAAAAGAAAATTAAGAGTAAGAGAACCGACAGTTACCTGAACGAGTGACGATTGATGAAGTGCTGAAAATCCTGTGCAGTCGGCTTGTCAGAAAAGGCAGTAGGCAGAAAAGGTCCAAAATGTCAGAGCAAGTTTAGGGGTCCGAATGTTCTCTCACAAAGTTCTCAAGTGTGAAAATGACTCAAGACACCTCTCCCTTATATAGGCGAAGTGCGAAGGCGAAGGGTCACTTTCAGAATTCAAAATTTGGGCGGGAAAATCTCTCGGCCTTTCGCCGACTGACACCTGTAGCAGTTCGTCGCCTGTTACAGTGCGGCACCTGTCACAGGTAACACGTGACCAGTCACGTGCCACCTGTGAGGGGCAAATGATTAGGGGATTTTGTTCCCACCAATCGGAATGCGCCACGTGGGCCAATCAGGTCCTGCCAAGTGGCATACTCCATGCCTAATGGAGAAACCGGCCACCCAGGCCCAACTTCCGAGGGAAGCCCAATCAGCCCTAGGTTAACCTAAACCTAGGATTGGCGTGTTTCCCAAGGTTATAAATACCTCCCTTAATCCTCATTAAGGGGGGATTAAAAAAAAAAACACATTGATTACACACAGAGTTACAGGCTGATTACGCTAAAAACTCACAATTAACACTCTCACCTAGAGAGACCTAATCACTTTAATTTCCGCATTAATTACTCCTTAATCAAGTACTAACTTGACCGTTGGAGGCGGAGCTCCCACCACCAGGAGTCTCCGTTCTTTTGCAGGTACAGGCGTCCGGTTCCAGTCTCGGAATTGTAACTCTCCCGCAGGACATCAGAAAACCCCGAAACACATTTTACTTTCATATGATTCAAAAACCTTTGTTTGAATGTGTTCGACTTTTATTTGAATCATTTAGCTAAGTTTGAATGTGTTTTACTTTCATTTGATTTAATTATCTTTGTAGAATGCATTTGACTCTCATTTGATTCAATTAGCTTTGATGAATGCATTTGACTTTCATTTGATTCAAAAAGCTTTGTTTATATGTGTTTGACTTTCATTTGATTCAATTGGCGTTGTAGAATGCATTAGACTTTCATTTGATTCAATTAGCTTTGTTTGATTGTGTTTGACTTTCATTTGATTCAATTAGCTTTGTTGAATGCATTTAAGTTTCAATTGATTCAAAAAGCTTTGTTTGAATGTGTTTGAATTTCATTTGATTCAATTACCTTTGTTTGAATGTGTTTGACTTTCATTTGATTCAATTACCTTTGTTTGAATGTGTTTGACTTTCATTTGATTCAATTAGCTTTGTTGAATGCATTTGACTTTCATTTGATTCAAAAAGCTTTGTTTGAATGTGTTTGACTTTCATTTGATTTAATTAGCTTTATAAAATGCATTTGACTCTCATTTGCTTCAATTAGCTTTGTTGAATGCATTTGACTTTTATTTGATTTAAAAAGCTTTGTTTGAATGTGTTTAACTTTCTTTTGATTCAATTAGCTTTGTAGAATGCATTAGATTTTCATTTGATTCAAATAGCGTTGTGTGATTGTGTTTGACTTTCATTTGATTAAATTAGCTTTGTTGAATGCATTTGACTTTCATTAGATTCATAAAGTTTTGTTTGAATGTGTTTGACTTTCCTTTGATTCAATTAGTTTTGTAGAATGCATTAGACTTTCATTTGATTTAATTAGCTTTGTTTGAATGCTTTTCACTTTCAATTGATTCAATTAGCTTTGTAGAATGCATTTGACTTTCATTTGATTAAATTAGGTTTTTGGAATGCATTTGACTTTCATATGATTCAAAAACCTTTGTTTGAATGTGTTTGACTTTTATTTGAATCAATTAGCTATGTTTGAATGTGTTTTACTTTCGTTTGATTTAATTATCTTTGTAGAATGCATTTGACTCTCATTTGATTCAATTAGCTTTGATGAATGCATTTGACGTTCATTCGATTCAAAAAGCTTTGTTTGAATGTGTTTGACTTTCATTTGATTCAATTGGCGTTGTAGAATGCATTAGACTTTCATTTGACTCAATTAGCTTTGTTTGATTGTGTTTGACTTTCATTTGATTCAATTAGCTTTGTTGAATGCATTTGACTTTCATTTGATTCAAAAAGCTTTGTTTGAATGTGTTTGACTTTCATTTGATTCAATAACCTTTGTTTGAATGTGTTTGACTTTCATTTGATTCAATTAGCTTTGTTGAATGCATTTGACTTTCATTTGATTCAAAAAGCTTTGTTTGAATGTGTTTGACTTTCATTTGATTCAATTAGCTTTGTAGAATGCATTAGAGTTTCATTTGATTCAATTAGCTTTGTTTGAATGCTTTTCATTTTCAATTGATTCAATTAGCTTTGTAAAATGCATTTGACTTTCATTTGATTAAATTAGCTTTTTGGAATGCATTTGACTTTCATATGATTTAAAAAGCTTTGTTTGAATATGTTTGACTTTTATTTGAATCAATTAGCTATGTTTGAATGTGTTTTACTTTCATTTGATTTAATTTGCTTTGTAGAATGCATTTGAATTTCATTTGATACAATTAGCTTTATTGAATGCATTTTACTTTGATTTGATTCAAAAAGCTTTGTTTGAATGTGTTTGACTTTCATTTGATTCAATTGGCGTTGTAGAATGCATTAGACATTCATTTGATTGAATTAGCTTTGTTTGATTGTGCTTGACTTTCATTTGATTCAATATGCTTTGTAGAATGCCTTTGACTTTCATTTGATTTAAATAGCTTTGTTTGAATGTGTTTGATTTTCATTTGATACAATTAGCTTTATAGAATGCATTAGACTTTCATTTGATTCAAAAACCATTGTTTGAATGTGTTTGACTTTCATATGATTCAATTACCTTTGTTTGAATGTGTTTGACTTTTATTTGAATCAATTCGCTATGTTTGAATGTGTTTTACTTTCGTTTGATTTAATTATCTTTGTAGAATGCATTTGACTCTCATTTGATTCATTTAGCTTTGATGAATGCATTTGACTTTCATTTGATTTAAAAAGCTTTGTTTGAATGTGTTTGACTTTCATTTGATTCAATTGGCGTTGTAGAATGCATTAGACTTTCATTTGATTCAATTAGCTTTGTTTGAATTTGTTTGACTTTCATTTGATTCAATTAGCTTTGTTGAATGCATTTGACTTTCATTTGATTCAAAAAGCTTTGTTTGAATGTGTTTAACTTTCATTTGATTCAATTACCTTTGTTTGAATGTGTTTGACTTTCATTTGATTCAATTAGCTTTGTTGAATGCATTTGACTTTCATTTGATTCAAAAAGCTTTGTTTGAATGTGTTTGACTTTCATTTGATTCAATTAGCTTTGTAGAATGCATTAGAGTTTCATTTGATTCAATTAGCTTTGTTTGAATGCTTTTCATTTTCAATTGATTCAATTAGCTTTGTAAAATGCTTTTGACTTTCATTTGATTAAATTACCTTTGTGGATTGCATTTGACTTTCATATGATTTAAAAAGCTTTGTTTGAATATGTTTGACTTTTATTTAAATCAATTAGCTATGTTTGAATGTGTTTTACTTTCATTTGATTTAATTTGCTTTGTAGAATGCATTTGAATTTCATTTGACACAATTAGCTTTATTGAATGCATTTTACTTTGATTTGATTCAAAAAGCTTTGTTTGAATGTGTTTGACTTTCATTTGATTCAATTGGCGTTGTAGAATGCATTAGACATTCATTTAATTCAATTAGCTTTGTTTGATTGTGCTTGACTTTCATTTGATTCAATATGCTTTGTAGAATGCCTTTGACTTTCATTTGATTTAAATAGCTTTGTTTGAATGTGTTTGATTTTCATTTGATACAATTAGCTTTATAGAATGCATTAGACTTTCATTTGATTCAAAAACCATTGTTTGAATGTGTTTGACTTTCATTTCATTCAATTTCCTTTGTTTGAATGTGTTTGACTTTTATTAGATTCAATTGGCTTTGTAGAATGCATTTGACTTTCATTTGATTCACTTAGCTTTGTTAAATGCATTTTACTTTCATACGATGCAAAAAGCTTTGTTTGAATGAGTTTGACTTTCATTTGATTCAATTAGCTTTGTTGAAAGCATTTCACTTTCATTTGATTCAAAATGCTTTGTTTGAATGTGTTTGACTTTCATTTGATTCAATTAGCTTTTAAAATGTATTTGACTTTCATTTGACTTTATTAGCTTTGTTGTATGCATATTACTTTAATTTTGATTCAAAAACTTTGTTTGAATGAGTTTGACTTTCATTTGAATCAATTAGCTTTGTTTGAATGTGTTTGACTTTCATTTGATTTAATTATCTTTATAGAATGCATTTGACTTTCATTTGATTCAATGAGCTTTGTTGAAAGCATTTGACTTTCTTTTGATTAAAAAAGCTTTGTTTGAATGTGGTTGACTTTCATTCGATTCAATTAGCTTTGTTTTGTTGTGTTTGACTTTCATTTGATTTAATTAGCTTTGTAGAATGCATTTGACTTTCATTTGATTCAATATGATTTGAAAAATGCATCTGACTTTCATTTGATTCAAATAGCTTCTTTGAATGCATTAGACTTTTAATATGATTCAACAAGCTTTGTTTGAATGTGTTTGATTTTCATTTGACACAATTAGCTTTGTTTGAATGTGTTTGACTTTCATTTGATTTAATTAGCTTTGTAGAATGCATTTGGCTTTCATTTGATTCAATATGATTTGTAGATTGCATTTGACTTTCATTTGATTTAAATAGCTTCTTTGAATGCATTTGACTCAAAAAGCTTTGTTTGAATGTGTTTGACTTTCATTTGAATCAATTAGCTTTGTTTTAATGTGTTTGACTTTCATTTGATTTAATTAGCTTTATAAAATGCATTTGACTCTCATTTGATTCAATTAGCTTTGTTGAATGCATTTGACTTTTATTTGATTTAAAAAGCTTTGTTTGAATGTGTTTGACTTTCTTTTGATTCAATTAGCTTTATAGAATGCATTAGACTTTCATTTGATTCAAAAACCATTGTTTGAATGTGTTTGACTTTCATTTGATTCAATTACCTTTGTTTGAATGTGTTTGACTTTTATTTGAATCAATTAGCTATGTTTGAATGTGTTTTACTTTCGTTTGATTTAATTATCTTAGTAGAATGCATTTGACTCTCATTTGATTCAATTAGCTTTGATGAATGCATTTGACTTTCATTTGATTCAAAAAGCTTTGTTTGAATGTGTTTGACTTTCATTTGATTCAATTTGCGTTGTAGAATGCATTAGACTTTCATTTGATTCAATTAGCTTTGTTTGATTGTGTTTGACTTTCATTTGATTCAATTAGCTTTGTTGAATGCATTTGACTTTCATTTGATTCAAAAAGCTTTGTTTGAATGTGTTTAACTTTCATTTGATTCAATTACCTTTGTTTGAATGTGTTTGACTTTCATTTGATTCAATTAGCTTTGTTGAATGCATTTGACTTTCATTTGATTCAAAAAGCTTTGTTTGAATGTGTTTGACTTTCATTTGATTCAATTAGCTTTGTAGAATGCATTAGAGTTTCATTTGTTCAATTAGCTTTGTTTGAATGCTTTTCACTTTCAATTGATTCAATTAGCTTTGTAAAATGCATTTGACTTTCATTTGATTAAATTACCTTTGTGGATTGCATTTGACTTTCATATGATTTAAAAAGCTTTGTTTGAATATGTTTGACTTTTATTTGAATCAATTAGCTATGTTTGAATGTGTTTTACTTTCGTTTGATTTAATTATCTTAGTAGAATGCATTTGACTCTCATTTGATTCAATTAGCTTTGATGAATGCATTTGACTTTCATTTGATTCAAAAAGCTTTGTTTGAATGTGTTTGACTTTCATTTGATTCAATTGGCGTTGTAGAATGCATTAGACATTCATTTAATTCAATTAGCTTTGTTTGATTGTGCTTGACTTTCATTTGATTCAATATGCTTTGTAGAATGCCTTTAACTTTCATTTGATTTAAATAGCTTTGTTTTAATGTGTTTGATTTTCATTTGATACAATTAGCTTTATAGAATGCATTAGACTTTCATTTGATTCAAAAAACCATTGTTTGAATGTGTTTGACTTTCATTTCATTCAATTACCTTTGTTTGAATGTGTTTGACTTTTATTAGATTCAATTGGCTTTGTAAAATGCATTTGACTTTCATTTGATTCACTTAGCTTTGTTAAATGCATTTTACTTTCATACGATGCAAAAAGCTTTGTTTGAATGAGTTTGATTTTCATTTGATTCAATTAGCTTTGTTGAAAGCATTTCACTTTCATTTGATTCAAAATGCTTTGTTTGAATGTGTTTGACTTTCATTTGATTCAATTAGCTTTTAAAATGTATTTGACTTTCATTTGACTTTATTAGCTTTGTTGTATGCATATGACTTTAATTTTGATTCAAAAACTTTGTTTGAATGAGTTTGACTTTCATTTGAATCAATTAGCTTTGTTTGAATGTGTTTGACTTTCAATTGATTTAATTATCTTTATAGAATGCATTTGACTTTCATTTGATTCAATGAGCTTTGTTGAAAGCATTTGACTTTCTTTTGATTAAAAAAGCTTTGTTTGAATGTGGTTGACTTTCATTTGATTCAATTAGCTTTGTTTTGTTGTGTTTGACTTTCATTTGATTTAATTAGCTTTGTAGAATGCATTTGACTTTCATTTGATTCAATATGATTTGAAAAATGCATCTGACTTTCATTTGATTCAAATAGCTTCTTTGAATGCATTGGACTTTTAATATGATTCAACAAGCTTTGTTTGAATGTGTTTGATTTTCATTTGACACAATTAGCTTTGTTTGAATGTGTTTGACTTTCATTTGATTTAATTAGCTTTGTAGAATGCATTTGGCTTTCATTTGATTCAATATGATTTGTAGATTGCATTTGACTTTCATTTGATTTAAATAGCTTCTTTGAATGCATTTGACTATAATTTGATTCAAAAAGCTTTGTTTGAATGTGTGTGACTTTCATTTGAATCAAATAGCTTTGTTTTAATGTGTTTGACTTTCATTTGATTTAATTAGCTTTATAAAATGCATTTGACTCTCATTTGATTCAATTAGCTTTGTTGAATGCATTTGACTTTTATTTGATTTAAAAAGCTTTGTTTGAATGTGTTTGACTTTCTTTTGATTCAATTAGCTTTGTAGAATGCATTAGACTTTCATTAGATTCAAATAGCGTTGTGTGATTGTGTTTGACTTTCATTTGATTAAATTAGCTTTGTTGAATGCATTTGACTTTCATTAGATTCATAAAGTTTTGTTTGAATGTGTTTGACTTTCATTTGCTTCAATTAGCTTTGTAGAATGCATTAGACTATCATTTGATTCAATTAGCTTTGTTTGAATGCTTTTCACTTTCAATTAATTCAATTAGCTTTGTAGAATGCATTTGACTTTAATTTAATTAAATTAGGTTTTTGGAATGCATTTGACTTTCATATGATTCAAAAACCTTTGTTTGAATGTGTTTGACTTTTATTTGAATCAATTAGCTATGTTTGAATGTGTTTTACTTTCATTTGATTTAATTATCTTTGTAGAATGCATTTGACTCTCATTTGATTCAATTAGCTTTGATGAATGCATTTGACTTTCATTTGATTCAAAAAGCTTTGTTTGAATGTGTTTGACTTTCATTTGATTCAATTGGCGTTGTAGAATGCATTAGACTTTCATTTGATTCAATTAGCTTTGTTTGATTGTGTTTGATTTTCATTTGATTCAATTAGCTTTGTGGAATGCATTTGACTTTCATTTGATTCAATTAGATTTGTGGAATGCATTTCACTTTCATATGATTCAATTAGCTTTGTTTGAATGTGTTTTACTTTCATTTGATTTAATTAGCTTTGTAGAATGCATTTGACTTTCATTTGATTCAATTATCTTTAATGAATGCATTTGACTTTCATTTGATTCAAAAAGCTTTGTTTGAATGTGTTTGACTTTCATTTGATTCAATTGGCGTTGTAGAATGCATTAGACTTTCATTTGATTCAATTAGCTTTGTTTGATTGTGTTTGACTTTCATTTGATTCAATTAGCTTTGTTGAATGCATTTGACTTTCAATTGATTCAAAAAGCTTTTTTTGAATGTGTTTGAATTTCATTTGATTCTATTACCTTTGTTTGAATGTGTTTGACTTTCATTTGATTCAATTACCTTTGTTTGAATGTGTTTGACTTTCATTTGATTCAATTAGCTTTGTTGAATGCATTTGACTTTCATTTGATTCAAAAAGCTTTGTTTGAATGTGTTTGACTTTCATTTGATTTAATTAGCTTTATAAAACGCATTTGACTCTCATTTGATTCAATTAGCTTTGTTGAATGCATTTGACTTTTATTTGATTTAAAAAGCTTTGTTTGAATGTGTTTGACTTTCTTTTGATTCAATTAGCTTTGTAGAATGCATTAGACTTTCATTTGATTCAAATAGCGTTGTGTGATTGTGTTTGACTTTCATTTGATTAAATTAGCTTTGTTGAATGCATTTGACTTTTATTAGATTCATAAAGTTTTGTTTGAATGTGTTTTACTTTCATTTGATTGAATTAGCTTTGTAGAATGCATTATACTTTCATTTGATTCAATTAGCTTTGTTTGAATGCTTTTCACTTTCAATTGATTCAATTAGTTTTGTAGAATGCATTTGACTTTAATTTGAATAAATTAGGTTTTTGGAATGCATTTTGATTATAGGATTTTGCTCCCACCAATCAGAATGCGCCACGTGGGCCAATCAGGTCCTGCCAAGTGTCCCCCAGATGGAACTGTCAGGGCACGCCACGTGGCACACGCTTATTCGTCCACCTTGGACCTGTTATGTCATGATACGTGGCATACTCCATGCCTAATGGAGAAACCGGCCACACAGGCCCAACTTCCGAGGGAAGCCCAATCAGCCCTAGGTTAACCTAAACCTAGGATTGGCACGTTTCCCAAGGTTATAAATACCTCCCTTAATCCTCATTAATGGGGGATTGAAAAAAAAACACATTGATTACACACAGAGTTACAGGCTGATTACGCTAAAAACTCACATTAAACACTCTCACCTAGAGAGACCTAATCACTTTAATTTCCGTATTAATTACTCCTTAATCAAGTACTAACTTGACCGTTGGAGGCAGAGCTCCCACCACCAGAGTCTCCGTTGTTTTGCAGGTACAGGCGTCCGTTTCCAGTCTCGGAATTGTAACTCTCCCGCAGGACATCAATTTCCCCATAGACGGCCAGCTATCATAACTGGTACCAGCCGGCCTGACGACTGTGTCTTCTAGATCCGGCACAAACACTAAAAAGTCGGGGCCCATTGTGTGGTTTGTGATAAAGCTCTCCACTTTCTCTTGCATGACTGTGATCCGGCCCCGAGGTACCATGCAGTAGTAGGGGGTATTTTGCTCTCGCTAAGAGGCGGATGGCTCCGCCCAATTGTCCCCCTTCTAACCTGCGTGAGAAAGCCTCGCCTCTTGAAGGCGACTGTTTTTCTCTTCTGTGTCCAGAGAAGCATGGCCAGAAGAGCTTGACTCGGAATCGTCCTCTGACGAGTCCGAAGAGGACGACTCCTCCCCTTTCCCGGAGGGGCCCGCCTCCTCTCCTTGAAAAGGAGCAGAATTGTTAATTGTAAAATGGGAAGGGGTCACTATGACTCCTCCCTCAGAATTTCCGGCTTTCAGGCCGCCTTGTTTCACTTCCACATCTGGCGCCTGGTCAGATGTTTCACTAATCGGCACCCTGTGGGAGGAGCCGTCTGAATTTGAGATCCTAGCAGTCTTTTTTGTTCTGGCCATCCTGCTCTACTTAGACACAGATACAGTCGGACTTTGTATAAAGGGAAAAGATGGGTCCGGAAAAGGGCAGGCGGCACTCCTAGTCCTAGATTCAGCCGTCCCCGGTGACCGGCTGATCACTAACCTAGGTCGTGTCGTGTGCTTCCGTGGTGCCATTTCAAAAAAAAAAAATAAAAAGAAAATTAAGAGTAAGAGAACCGACAGTTACCTGAACGAGTGACGATTGATGAAGTGCTGAAAATCCTGTGCAGTCGGCTTGTCAGAACAGGCAGTAGGCAGAAAAGGTCCAAAATGTCAGAGCAAGTTTAGGGGTCCGAATGTTCTCTCACAAAGTTCTCAAGTGTGAAAATGACTCAAGACAACTCTCCCTTATATAGGCGAAGTGCGAAGGCGAAGGGTCACTTTCAGAATTCAAAATTTGGGCGGGAAAATCTCTCGGCCTTTCGCCGACTGACACCTGTAGCAGTTCGTCGCCTGTTACAGTGCGGCACCTGTCACAGGTAACACGTGACCAGTCACGTGCCACCTGTGAGGGGCAAATGATTAGGGGATTTTGCTCCCACCAATCGGAATGCGCCACGTGGGCCAATCAGGTCCTGCCAAGTGGCATACTCCATGCCTAATGGAGAAACCGGCCACCCAGGCCCAACTTCCGAGGGAAGCCCAATCAGCCCTAGGTTAACCTAAACCTAGGATTGGCGTGTTTCCCAAGGTTATAAATACCTCCCTTAATCCTCATTAAGGGGGGATTAAAAAAAAACACATTGATTACACACAGAGTTACGGGCTGATTACGCTAAAAACTCACAATAAACACTCTCACCTAGAGAGACCTAATCACTTTAATTTCCGCATTAATTACTCCTTAATCAAGTACTAACTTGACCGTTGGAGGCGGAGCTCCCACCACCAGGAGTCTCCGTTCTTTTGCAGGTACAGGCGTCCGGTTCCAGTCTCAGAATTGTAACTCTCCCGCAGGACATCAGAAAACCCCGAAACACATTTTACTTTCATATGATTCAAAAACCTTTGTTTGAATGTGTTCGACTTTTATTTGAATCATTTAGCTATGTTTGAATGTGTTTTACTTTCATTTGATTTAATTATCTTTGTAGAATGCATTTGACTCTCATTTGATTTAATTAGCTTTGATGAATGCATTTGACTTTCATTTGATTCAAAAAGCTTTGTTTATATGTGTTTGACTTTCATTTGATTCAATTGGCGTTGTAGAATGCATTAGACTTTCATTTGATTCAATTAGCTTTGTTTGATTGTGTTTGACTTTCATTTGATTCAATTAGCTTTGTTGAATGCATTTAAGTTTCAATTGATTCAAAAAGCTTTGTTTGAATGTGTTTGAATTTCATTTGATTCAATTACCTTTGTTTGAATGTGTTTGACTTTCATTTGATTCAATTACCTTTGTTTGAATGTGTTTGACTTTCATTTGATTCAATTAGCTTTGTTGAATGCATTTGACTTTCATTTGATTCAAAAAGCTTTGTTTGAATGTGTTTGACTTTCATTTTATTTAATTAGCTTTATAAAATGCATTTGACTCTCATTTGCTTACATTAGCTTTGTTGAATGCATTTAACTTTTATTTGATTTAAAAAGCTTTGTTTGAATGTGTTTGACTTTCTTTTGATTCAATTAGCTTTGTAGAATGCATTAGACTTTCATTTGATTCAAATAGCGTTGTATGATTGTGTTTGACTTTCATTTGATTAAATTAGCTTTGTTGAATGCATTTGACTTTCATTAGATTCATAAAGTTTTGTTTGAATGTGTTTGACTTTCCTTTGATTCAATTAGCTTTGTAGAATGCATTTGACTTTCATTTGATTTAATTAGCTTTGTTTGAATGCTTTTCGCTTTCAATTGATTCAATTAGCTTTGTAGAATGCATTTGACTTTCATTTGATTAAATTAGGTTTTTGGAATGCATTTGACTTTCATATGATTCAAAAACCTTTGTTTGAATGTGTTTGACTTTTATTTGAATCAATTAGCTATGTTTGAATGTGTTTTACTTTCGTTTGATTTAATTATCTTTGTAGAATGCATTTGACTCTCATTTGATTCAATTAGCTTTGATGAATGCATTTGACGTTCATTTGATTCAAAAAGCTTTGTTTGAATGTGTTTGACTTTCATTTGATTCAATTGGCGTTGTAGAATGCATTAGACTTTCATTTGACTCAATTAGCTTTGTTTGATTGTGTTTGACTTTCATTTGATTCAATTAGCTTTGTTGAATGCATTTGACTTTCATTTGATTCAAAAAGCTTTGTTTGAATGTGTTTGAATTTCATTTGATTCAATTACCTTTGTTTGAATGTGTTTGACTTTCATTTGATTCAATAACCTTTGTTTGAATGTGTTTGACTTTCATTTGATTCAATTAGCTTTGTTGAATGCATTTGACTTTCATTTGATTAAATTAGGTTTTTGGAATGCATTTGACTTTCATATGATTCAAAAACCTTTGTTTGAATGTGTTTGACTTTTATTTGAATCAATTAGCTATGTTTGAATGTGTTTTACTTTCGTTTGATTTAATTATCTTTGTAGAATGCATTTGACTCTCATTTGATTCAATTAGCTTTGATGAATGCATTTGACGTTCATTTGATTCAAAAAGCTTTGTTTGAATGTGTTTGACTTTCATTTGATTCAATTGGCGTTGTAGAATGCATTAGACTTTCATTTGACTCAATTAGCTTTGTTTGATTGTGTTTGACTTTCATTTGATTCAATTAGCTTTGTTGAATGCATTTGACTTTCATTTGATTCAAAAAGCTTTGTTTGAATGTGTTTGAATTTCATTTGATTCAATTACCTTTGTTTGAATGTGTTTAACTTTCATTTGATTCAATAACCTTTGTTTGAATGTGTTTGACTTTCATTTGATTCAATTAGCTTTGTTTAATGCATTTGACTTTCATTTGATTCAAAAAGCTTTGTTTGAATGTGTTTGACTTTCATTTGATTCAATTAGCTTTGTAGAATGCATTAGAGTTTCATTTGATTCAATTAGCTTTGTTTGAATGCTTTTCATTTTCAATTGATTCAATTAGCTTTGTAAAATGCATTTGACTTTCATTTGATTAAATTAGCTTTGCGGAATGCATTTGACTTTCATATGATTTAAAAAGCTTTGTTTGAATATGTTTGACTTTTATTTGAATCAATTAGCTATGTTTGAATGTCTTTTACTTTCATTTGATTTAATTTGTTTTGTAGAATGCATTTGAATTTCATTTGATACAATTAGCTTTATTGAATGCATTTTACTTTGATTTGATTCAAAAAGCTTTGTTTGAATGTGTTTGACTTTCATTTGATTCAATTGGCGTTGTAGAATGCATTAGACATTCATTTGATTCAATTAGCTTTGTTTGATTGTGCTTGACTTTCATTTGATTCAATATGCTTTGTAGAATGCCTTTGACTTTCATTTGATTTAAATAGCTTTGTTTGAATGTGTTTGATTTTCATTTGATACAATTAGCTTTATAGAATGCATTAGACTTTCATTTGATTCAAAAACCATTGTTTGAATGTGTTTGACTTTCATTTGATTCAATTACATTTGTTTGAATGTGTTTGACTTTTATTTGAATCAATTAGCTATGTATTAATGTGTTTTACTTTCGTTTGAATTAATTATCTTTGTAGAATGCATTTGACTCTCATTTGATTCAATTAGCTTTGATGAATGCATTTGACTTTCATTTGATTCAAAAAGCTTTATTTGAATGTGTTTGACTTTCATTTGATTCAATTACCTTTGTTTGATTGTGTTTGACTTTTATTTGATTCAATTAGCTTTGTTGAATGCATTTGACTTTCATTTGATTCAAAAAGCTTTGTTTGAATGTGTTTGACTTTCATTTGATTCAATTACCTTTGTTTGAATGTGTTTGACTTTCATTTGATTCAATTAGCTTTGTTGAATGCATTTGACTTTCATTTGATTCAAAAAGCTTTGTTTGAATGTGTTTGACTTTCATTTGATTCAATTAGCTTTGTTGAATGCATTAGAGTTTCATATGATTCAATTAGCTTTGTTTGAATGCTTTTCATTTTCAATTGATTCAATTAGCTTTGTAAAATGCATTTGACTTTCATTTGATTAAATTACCTTTGTGGATTGCATTTGACTTTCATATGATTTAAAAAGCTTTGTTTGAATATGTTTGACTTTTATTTGAATCAATTAGCTATGTTTGAATGTGTTTTACTTTCATTTGATTTAATTTGCTTTGTAGAATGCATTTGAATTTTATTTGATACAATTAGCTTTATTGAATGCATTTTACTTTGATTTGATTCAAAAAGGTTTGTTTGAATGTGTTTGACTTTCATTTGATTCAATTAGCGTTGTAGAATGCATTAGACATTCATTTGATTCAATTAGCTTTGTTTGATTGTGCTTGACTTTCATTTGATTCAATATGCTTTGTAGAATGCCTTTGACTTTCATTTGATTTAAATAGCTTTGTTTGAATGTGTTTGATTTTCATTTGATACAATTAGCTTTATAGAATGCATTAGACTTTCATTTGATTCAAAAACCATTGTTTGAATGTGTTTGACTTTCATTTCATTCAATTACCTTTGTTTGAATGTGTTTGACTTTTATTAGATTCAATTGGCTTTGTAGAATGCATTTGACTTTCATTTGATTCACTTAGCTTTGTTAAATGCATTTTACTTTCATACGATGCAAAAAGCTTTGTTTGAATGAGTTTGACTTTCATTTGATTCAATTAGCTTTGTTGAAAGCATTTCACTTTCATTTGATTCAAAATGCTTTGTTTGAATGTGTTTGACTTTCATTTCATTCAATTAGCTTTTAAAATGTATTTGACTTTCATTTGACTTTATTAGCTTTGTTGTATGCATATGACTTTAATTTTGATTCAAAAACTTTGTTTGAATGAGTTTGACTTTCATTTGAATCAATTAGCTTTGTTTGAATGTGTTTGACTTTCATTTGATTTAATTAGCTTTATAGAATGCATTTGACTTTTATTTGATTCAATGAGCTTTGTTGAAAGCATTTGACTTTCTTTTGATTAAAAAAGCTTTGTTTGAATGTGGTTGAATTTCATTTGATTCAATTAGCTTTGTTTTGTTGTGTTTGACTTTCATTTGATTTAATTAGCTTTGTAGAATGCATTTGACTTTCATTTGATTCAATATGATTTGAAAAATGCATCTGACTTTCATTTGATTCAAATAGCTTCTTTGAATGCATTGGACTTTTAATATGATTCAACAAGCTTTGTTTTAATGTGTTTGATTTTCATTTGACACAATTAGCTTTGTTTGAATGTGTTTGACTTTCATTTGATTTAATTAGCTTTGTAGAATGCATTTGGCTTTCATTTGATTCAATATGATTTGTAGAATGCATTTGACTTTCATTTGATTTAAATAGCTTCTTTGAATGCATTTGACTTTAATTTGATTCAAAAAGCTTTGTTTGAATGTGTTTGACTTTCATTTGAATCAATTAGCTTTGTTTGAATGTGTTTGACTTTCATTTGATTTAATTAGCTTTATAAAATGCATTTGACTCTCATTTGATTCAATTAGCTTTGTTGAATGCATTTGACTTTTATTTGATTTAAAAAGCTTTGTTTGAATGTGTTTGACTTTCTTTTGATTCAATTAGCTTTGTAGAATGCATTAGAATTTCATTTGATTCAAATAGCGTTGTGTGATTGTGTTTGACTTTCATTTGATTAAATTAGCTTTGTTGAATGCATTTGACTTTCATTAGATTCATAAAGTTTTGTTTGAATGTGTTTGACTTTCATTTGATTCAATTAGCTTTGTAGAATGCATTAGACTTTCATTTGATTTAATTAGCTTTGTTTGAATGCTTTTCACTTTCAATTGATTCAATTAGCTTTGTAGAATGCATTTGACTTTCATTTGATTAAATTAGGTTTTTGGAATGCATTTGACTTTTATATGATTCAAAAACCTTTGTTTGAATGTGTTTGACTTTTATTTGAATCAATTAGCTATGTTTGAATGTGTTTTACTTTCATTTGATGTAATTATCTTTGTAGAATGCATTTGACTCTCATTTGATTCAATTAGCTTTGATAAATGCTTTTGACTTTCATTTGATTCAAAAAGCTTTGTTTGAATGTGTTTGACTTTCATTTGATTCAATTGGCGTTGTAGAATGCATTAGACTTTCATTTGCTTCAATTAGCTTTGTTTGATTGTGTTTGACTTTCATTTGATTCAATTAGCTTTGTTGAATGCATTTGACTTTCATTTGATTCAAAAAGCTTTGTTTGAATGTGTTTGACTTTCATTTGATTCAATTACCTTTGTTTGAATGTGTTTGACTTTCATTTGATTCAATTAGCTTTGTTGAATAGCTTTGTTGAATGCATTTGACTTTCATTTGATTCAAAAAGCTTTGTTTGAATGTGTTTGACTTTCATTTGATTCAATTAGCTTTGTAGAATGCATTAGAGTTTCATTTGATTCAATTAGCTTTGTTTGAATGCACTTCATTTTCGATTGATTCAATTAGCTTTGTAAAATGCATTTGACTTTCATTTGATTAAATTAGCTTTGTGGAATGCATTTGACTTTCATTTGATTTAAAAAGCTTTGTTTGAATATGTTTGACTTTTATTTGAATCAATTAGCTATGTTTGAATGTGTTTTACTTTCATTTGATTTAATTTGCTTTGTAGAATGCATTTGAATTTCATTTGATACAATTAGCTTTATTGAATGCATTTTACTTTGATTTGATTCAAAAAGCTTTGTTTGAATGTGTTTGACTTTCATTTGATTCAATTGGCGTTGTAGAATGCATTAGACATTCATTTGATTCAATTAGCTTTGTTTGATTGTGCTTGACTTTCATTTGATTCAATATGCTTTGTAGAATGCCTTTGACTTTCATTTGATTTAAATAGCTTTGTTTGAATGTGTTTGATTTTCATATGATACAATTAGCTTTATAGAATGCATTAGACTTTCATTTGATTCAAAAACCATTGTTTGAATGTGTTTGACTTTCATTTGATTCAATTACCTTTGTTTAAATGTGTTTGTCTTTTATTAGTTTCAATTGGCTTTGTAGAAGGCATTTGACTTTCATTTGATTCACTTAGCTTTGTTAAATGCATTTTACTTTCATACGATTCAAAAAGCTTTGTTTGAATGAGTTTGACTTTCATTTGATTCATTTAGCTTTGTTGAAAGCATTTCACTTTCATTTGATTCAAAATGCTTTGTTTAAATGTGTTTGACTTTCATATGATTCAATTAGCTTTTAAAATGCATTTGACTTTCATTTTACTTTATTAGCTTTGTTGTATGCATATGACTTTAATTTTGATTCAAAAACTTTGTTTGAATGAGTTTGACT
This sequence comes from Chenopodium quinoa, assembly GCF_001683475.1. Lineage (NCBI taxonomy): Eukaryota > Viridiplantae > Streptophyta > Magnoliopsida > Caryophyllales > Amaranthaceae > Chenopodium > Chenopodium quinoa. Next base: position 76,222 of record NW_018745046.1, on the reverse strand, counting down.
TTCATTTGAATCAATTAGCTTTGTTTGAATGTGTTTGACTTTTATTTGATTTAATTAGCTTTATAGAATGCATTTGACTTTCATTTGATTCAATGAGCTTTATTGAAAGCATTTGACTTTCTTTTGATTAAAAAAGCTTTGTTTGAATGTGGTTGACTTTCATTTGATTCAATTAGCTTTGTTTTATTGTGTTTGTCTTTCCTTTGATTTAATTAGCTTTGTAGAATGCATTTGACTTTCATTTGATTCAATATGATTTGAAAAATGCATCTGACTTTCATTTGATTCAAATAGCTTCTTTGAATGCATTTGACTATTAATATGATTCAACAAGCTTTGTTTGAATGTGTTTGATTTTCATTTGACACAATTAGCTTTGTTTGAATGTGTTTGACTTTCATTTGATTTAATTAGCTTTGTGGAATGCATTTGGATTTCATTTGATTCAATATGATTTGTAGAATGCATTTGACTTTCATTTGATTTAAATAGCTTCTTTGAATGAATTTGACTTTAATTTGATTCAAAAAGCTTTGTTTGAATGTGTTTGACTTTCATTTGAATCAATTAGCTGTGTTTTAATGTGTTTGACTTTCATTTGATTTAATTAGCTTTATAAAATGCATTTGACTCTCATTTGATTCAATTAGCTTTGTTGAATGCATTTGACTTTTATTTGATTTAAAAAGCTTTGTTTGAATGTGTTTGACTTTCTTTTGATTCAATTAGCTTTGTAGAATGCATTAGACTTTCATTTGATTCAAATAGCGTTGTGTGATTGTGTTTGACTTTCATTTGATTAAATTAGCTTTGTTGAATGCATTTGACTTTCATTAGATTCATAAAGTTTTGTTTGAATGTGTTTGACTTTCATTTGAGTCAATTAGCTTTGTAGAAAGCATTAGACTTTCATTTGATTCAATTAGCTTTGTTTGAATGCTTTTCACTTTCAATTAATTCAATTAGCTTTGTAGAATGCATTTGACTTTAATTTGATTAAATTAGGTTTTTGGAATGCATTTGACTTTCATATGATTCAAAAACCTTTGTTTGAATGTGTTTGACTTTTATTTGAATCAATTAATTATGTTTGAATGTGTTTTACTTTCATTTGATTTAATTATCTTTGTAGAATGCATTTGACTCTAATTTGATTCAATTAGCTTTGATGAATGCATTTGACTTTCATTTGATTCAAAAAGCTATGTTTGAATGTGTTTGACTTTCATTTGATTCAATTGGCGTTGTAGAATGCATTAGACTTTCATTTGATTCAATAAGCTTTGTTTGATTGTGTTTGAATTTCATTTGATTCAATTAGCTTTGTTCAATGCATTTGACTTTCAATTGATTCAAAAAGCTTAGTTTGAATGTGTTTGAATTTCATTTGATTCAATTACCTTTGTTTGAATGTGTTTGACTTTCATTTGATTTAATTACCTTTGATTGAATGTGTTTGACTTTCATTTGATTCAATTAGCTTTGTTGAATGCATTTGACTTTCATTTGATTCAAAAAGCTTTGTTTGAATGTGTTTGACTTTCATTTGATTCAATTAGATTTGTAGAATGCATTTGAGTTTCATTTGATTCAATTAGCTTTGTTTGAATGCTTTTCATTTTCAATTGATTGAATTAGCTTTGTAAAATGCATTTGACTTTCATTTGATTAAATTAGCTTTGTGGAATGCATTTGACTTTCATATGATTTAAAAAGCTTTGTTTGAATATGTTTGACTTTTATTTGAATCAATTAGCTATGTTTGAATGTGTTTTACTTTCATTTGATTTAATTTGCTTTGTAGAATGCATTTGAATTTTATTTGATACAATTAGCTTTAATGAATGCATTTTACTTTGATTTGATTCAAAAAGCTTTGTTTGAATGTGTTTGACTTTCATTTGATTCAATTGGCGTTGTAGAATGCATTAGACATTCATTTGATTCAATTAGCTTTGTTTGATTGTGCTTGACTTTCATTTGATTCAATATGCTTTGTAGAATGCATTTGACTTTCATTTGATTTAAATAGCTTTGTTTGAATGTGTTTGATTTTCATTTGATACAATTAGCTTTATAGAATGCATTAGACTTTCATTTGATTCAAAAACCATTGTTTGAATGTGTTTGACTTTCATTTGATTCAATTACCTTTATTTGAATGTGTTTGACTTTTATTAGATTCAATTAGCTTCGTAGAATGCATTTGACTTTCATTTGATTCACTTAGCTTTGTTAAATGCATTTTACTTTCATACGCTTCAAAAAGCTTTGTTTGAATGAGTTTGACTTTCATTTGATTCAATTAGCTTTGTTGAAAGCATTTCACTTCCATTTGATTCAAAATGCTTTGTTTGAATGTGTTTGACTTTCATTTGATTCAATTAGCTTTTAAAATGCATTTGACTTTATTAGCTTTGTTGTATGCATATGACTTTAATTTTGATTCAAAAACTTTGTTTGAATGAGTTTGACTTTCATTTGAATCAATTAGCTTTGTTTGAATGTGTTTGACTTTCATTTGATTTAATTAGCTTTATAGAATGCATTTGACTTTCATTTGATTCAATGAGCTTCGTTGAAAGCATTTGACTTTCTTTTGATTAAAAAAGCTTTGTTTGAATGTGGTTGACTTTCATTTGATTCAATTAGCTTTGTTTTATTATGTTTGACTTTCATTTGATTTAATTAGCTTTGTAGAATACATTTGACTTTCATTTGATTCAATATGATTTGAAAAATGCATCTGACTTTCATTTGATTTAAATAGCTTCTTTGAATGCATTTGACTTTTAATATGATTCAACAAGCTTTGTTTGAATGTGTTTGACTTTCATTTGATACAATTAGCTTTGTTTGAATGTGTTTGACTTTCATTTGATTTAATTAGCTTTGTAGAATATATTTGGCTTTCATATGATTCAATATGATTTGTAGAATGCATTTGACTTTCATTTGATTCAAATAGCTTCTTTGAATGCATTTGACTTTAATTTGATTCAAAAAGCTTTGTTTGAATGTGTTTGACTTTCATTTGAATCAATTAGCTTTGTTTTAATGTGTTTGACTTTCATTTGATTTAATTAGCTTTATAAAATGCATTCGACTCTCATTTGATTCAATTAGCTTTGTTGAATGCATTTGACTTTTATTTGATTTAAAAAGCTTTGTTTGAATGTGTTTGAATTGTGATCAGCCGGTCACCGGGGACGGCTGAATCTAGGACTAGGAGTGTCGCCTGCCCTTTTCTGGACCTATCTTTGCCCTTTATACAAAGTCCGATTGTATTTGTGTCTATGTAGAGCATGATGGCCAGAACAAAAAAGACTGCCAGGATCTCAAACTGAGACGACTCCTCCCACAGGGTGCTGATTAGTGAAACATCTGACCAGGCGCCAGATGTGGAAGTGAAACAAAGCGGCTTGAAAGCCGGCAGTTCTGAGGGAGGAGTCAAAGTGACCCCTTCCCATTTTACAGTTGACAATTCTACATTCTCTCCTGCTCCTTTGAAAGGAGAGGAGGCGGGCCCCTCCGGGAGAGGGGAGGAGTCGTCCTCTTTTGACTCGTCACAGGACGAATCCAAGTCTAGTTCTTCTGGCCATGCTTCTCTGGACACAAAAGAGAAAAACAATCGCCTACAAGAGGCGAGGCTTTCTCACGCAGTTGAGAAGGGGGACGATTGGGCGGAGCCATCCGCCTCTCACCGAGAGCAAAATACCCCCTACTACTGCACGGTACCTCGGGGCCGGATCACGGCCATGCAAGAGAAAGTGGGGAGCTTTATCGCAAACCACACAATGGGCCCCGGCTTTTTAGTGTTCGTGCCGGATCCAGAAGACACAGTCGTCTAGCCGGCTGGTACCAGTTATGATGGCGCCTGCTTTGGCTGCTACGAGGCGGCCATTAAGGCTGGGCTGCGCTTCCCACTACATCCGGCTATTCAGCGGATCTTGGATGGGTATGAGTTGGGGTTATGGCAGTTAGCCCCGAACTCCTGGGTCAACGTACTCGGCTATGTGGCCGGGTGCGAACTACACGGGGTGGAGCCGAACTTCGAGGCTTTCGCCCACATGAACTACCTCAGCCGGACCCCTAAGGCAGGCGGTACCGGCTGGTATCAATTGACGAGCCACAGGGGCTACCTCATGACGAGAGGTAAAGCAAACAAATGGAAGGACTGGCGGAGCACCTTCCTTATCATTGAGAGTTCAGACACAGAGCTGAACAAGCGCTTCAACAGGTTGAACAGGAATCCGCCCCTTCTTGCAGGCGGCCGCAGCATGCCGCCTGTTCCCTCCAAGGCTAAGGAAGATCCTAGATAAAGGACTCTTCAAAGTAGAGTCGAAGGTGAACTCTACTTCAGGGGTACGAGAGCAAGTACCCCTGCACTGCGTCCCGAGCTTCAGATGGCTCTACGATGAGTACTTTTTGGCCGCCTGTGGCCTCAACAGTCGGTGCTCAAGAGGTAGCCGGCTTGTCCAATACTCTGTTGTTCCGTGCATTTCTTGTTATGACTTTTATTAACTTTGCTATTTGTTTTTGCAGCGGACGCCATGAGCAAAATTACCGCCTCCAAGACTGCGGCGGCCATGTTGCGGGCCTCCATCATGCAACAGTCTTCAACCGACTCCCCCCAACAAGGGGGCACCCTTGGTGGGCTTCGAACCTTTCACCCTCTTTTTGGAGTTGTGTTAATGCATATACTGACTCTTTTCTTCTTTTTTAGACGGGCGCTCCAAGAGCTTCTTCTTCCCAACAGCCGGACCCCAAGGCCCGGAGGACGACTGTTGCGAGCTCTCCTGGTTCTTCCAGGAAACATGCGGCGGCTGAGAAACAGCCGGCCACTTCTTCTGGGACACCTGGAAGTATGAAATTGTCCTTGTAAATTTTAGACTTGCTCCCTCCTTTACTAGGTCTAATCCGTTTGTTTATGCTTGATGCAGCCGGCCCTCAGGAGCCTGACTTGGTCGAAATGGCCAAGTCTATGATCAAGGCCGTACCTCCAGCTGAAAGGGAGGCGGTCAGGGGTGTCGGCACCCTTGACCTAGACGGGATTGCAGGGGTCCTTGCAGAGGTATACTTAGCATATTTTTGAGTATTTGAATTCCAGGACGCCTGTTTTCTTTTTTGTTTGGAAACTGACGCATGTTCCCCTTTTTGCTTAGGCCCTGCTCCGAGTGAACGGCCTTCGCAAGCCGCTTGACCGGAAGAACAAAGAGGTAAAGGCTGCAAAATCTATGGCCGCCTCTGACTGTGATAAGGCAATGTTTCAAATTGCCCAAAATGAAGTTCTGACAATTGATATTCTTTATTATCAGGCGCAGGCTACCACCGCTATCCGGGCTCAGTTAGAGGCGGCCCAACAGAGGAATAGCGAGCTGGAGGCGACCATCAACAACCTCAAGACCGAGCTGAGACCTCTTCGCCAAAAGATGTCCTCATACGAAACCTTGGAGAAATCCTTGGCGAGCGTAAAGGAACGCCTGGTGACCCAGGAGAAGAGTCTTAATCAGGAGCTCTCGAAAAAGGCTGAGCAAGAAAAGAAAGAGCTGGTTCGGGAGATGATGGAAGACTCTGCTCAAATCCAGCGCATGACTTGGGGCCGCCTCTTCCCCAATGCCGACTTTGCCTCCTGGAAAAAAACGTACCGCCAGTGTTCTGATAGATATAATCAAGAGATCCTGGCGGCTGCTGAGGAAGAGGCGCTGGAGGAGGAGGAGCAGCCGGTAGTGGCGCTTGTGCCGCTTGGGGGTAATACATCGAAGAAGGATGCAGCTGAAGCCGAGTCCAGCAAAAAGAGTACTGACAAGGCGGCAGCTGCTAATATTGAAGATCTACCCCTTCATAAGCTTTATGTCTTCTTTCCCCGGCCTGCGTGCCGTTTGTTTGTATTTACCCGGCCAGGGGGCCGGGGCTCTGAATATTTTTTCCGGTCTTTAATGACCGGCTTCCTTTTAATGAATATTTTTGTTTTGCTTCAAATTTGTTCAAGTATTGAATATTCTGATATCCAATTGTACACTATACCGACTGTTTTACATGGCCGATAGTTGCAGACAGGTACGGATAGTTAGTCACGCCGCCTATGCCCCTGGACGACTGGTTGTCTGTTTCCAGGCTAGACGATCAGTCGACCATTTATCCAATCGGTATTCGAACCATTTTAAAGATTGGATCCCCTTTAGGCAGGCGGTTCTGTCATTTGTAAAATTAACCAAGTAGGAAAGTGGTTTCCTACTTGTCATGTTTTTAGGCTAGAGACTTTAGGTCGTCTAGGCCGACTGTTCCCCGCCATATTTAATCTAGTGTGAACAGGTGCTGTATGAACACCTTTTTAGTTTCATACTAAATTTTTAAGGAGTGACCAAGTAAACATGATTGTTACCTAGTCGCCAAGTAACTGAGTAGTAGAGGTATCAAGCGGTGGGTACCGGTTGTTCCCCTTTATTCGCCAATGTTTGTTGGCTTTTAACTCATAGGTTGTTAACCTAGCAGGAGTAGTGGTTGAGAGCCCCTGTTTGCTAAAAACAGGCGGACGACTCATACCTTTTAGGCTCCATACTAAGTTTGAGAGAGTGACTATGAGTTAACTTTGGTGTTACTCAGTCGCCGTCACTCCTGCTTGAGTAGTAAAGGTACCAGGCGGCGGAGGCCGGCTGAACCTTTTGATTTGCCAATGTTTGTTGGCTATTAACTCAAGAGGTACCCCTTGCATTTATCCCAAGTAATACAGGCGGTCATCTGACTCAGATGTCAACTGCTACCACTGGTTTGGTTAGTGATAGAGTTATCCTTGTCTCAAAAACGGCTACGTGGTTGCCCTTGGGGACAGTCGTATAGGTGCCGTGTAATTAGTTTATAGAGCAATGTTCCACCCAAAAGGGAGCTGCTCTCTGCGACGAATTTCATCCGGAGAGATGCCGCCGGACGCCTGCTATGATGTTGGGACAGGTCGTATTAGTTTTGAAGATTGGATCAGTTTGCTTGGCGCCTGGTCTGATCATTCGGCCTGTGGCCTTGGTTAGTCCTTTGGTGGACGCAGATGCTAAGTAAGAGGAGGGCAGCTGCCTATTTAGGCACAGGGTCGGCCAGGCCACCATCATTTTTTAGCTAAGTATAGGAGGGTGGTCGTCTGTCTTGGAATCGACTGTATGTCCAGACGGCATGCCCCTATGGTGATAGAGTAAAATATTCAATGGAGAGTAGCCGACTGTAAAGGTACAGGCGGCATGCCCCTCTGAAGATAGAGTAAAATACTCAATGGAGAGTAGCCGACTGTAAAGGTACAGACGGCATGCCCCTCTGAAGATAGAGTAAAATACTCAATGGAGAGTAGCCGACTGTAAAGGTACAGACGGCATGCGCCTCTTAAGTAAAAATGAAAACTGAGTATGGAGAGTAGCCGACTGTTTGTTAGTAAGCGTGCCCCTCTTAGTACAAAATTAAATATTAAGTATGCAAACTTTTATTAATTAGCCCTTGACTATTTATATCATTCAAACGAAATATTTCTTAAGATTATCTACATTCCAAGTTCGAGGAAACGGTTGGCTGTCTGGTGTTTCCAGACGGTAGGTACCGTCCCAGTTGGGAGTTAGTTTGCCAGACTCATTAGCCCTTCCAACTGCTTCCATTTTTCTAAGTACAAAGTCCCCCACTTTGAGTGGACGCTTGTGTACTTTTTTGTTGTATGATCTAGTCATTCTCAGGCGGTAAATGTCATGGCGCAAGAAAGCATTGCCCGTCCTTTCAGGAAGTGAGTCTAATGTCAGGCGCATGGCTTCCCAGTTTGCCTCTTCGTCATATAGAATTACTCGAAGAGTCGGCTCGTAGTGTTCTATTGGAAGAACAGCTTCCGCACCATAAGTTAGGAGGAATGGAGTTTCTCTAGTCGCCCCTTTTTCAGTCGTCCTAATGGCCCAGAGAACATGTGATAATTCATCCGCCCATAGGCCGCCTGCTCGTTCAATCTTTTTCTTGAGACCGTCTGAGATGATTTTATTAAAGGCTTCTACCTGGTCGTTTGCTTGTGGACGGCCGACAAATGCAAAGTAGTGTGCAATTCCTTGGTCACCCAACCAGCTTTTGAGAACAGGCGTCTCAAATTGGGGACCATTATCAAAAACCATAGACATGGGAACCCCGAACCGAGTGATGACATTTTTCCAAATGAATGAAATTACATCTTTCGTCTTGATTCCCTTTAAAGCCTCCGCCTCTACCCATTTAGTGAAGTAGTCGACGGCAACAAGTATGTACCTCCTTCCGCCTGTAGCAGGCGTATATGGACCCAGAATATCCATGCCCCACTTAGCAAACGGTAGTGGGCTATGAATGGTAGTGAGGTCAGTAGCCGGACGGTGAATTAGTTTGCCAAACCTTTGGACCTGGTCACATTTTTTCACCATCTCCATCGCATCTGCTTCTAAAGTAGGCCAAAAGTAGCCCTGCCGCCTTGCCCGTTGAGCAAGCGTCCTACCGCCTATATGGGAAGCACAGTAACCGGAGTGAAGATCATCTAGTATCTCTCGCCCCTTTTCTGGAGTAACACACTTTAAGAAGGGTTGAAGGTACCCCTTTTGTGAAGTTCTCCCTTTATTATTTCAAAACTGGTTGCTCGTTTTTTCAGTGCTGCCGCCTGTTGATGATCATCCGGCAGGGTACCATTTGTCAGATATGCCCTGATTGGATCCATCCAGGTTGAGCTTCTGTCTAAGATTCCAATAGGGTCTTCCTCAATGCTTCTCTTCTCCATTACTTCCCAAAAAATAGTTCGAGGAGTATCACAGGAGGCGGATGATGCTAATTTTAAAAGTGCATCCGCCTGGTTGTTTTCTGATCTCGGCACTTGGGTCAGATGGAAATCCTCAAGGGAGCCGACTGCTTGTTGGACCGCCTGTAAATACTTGATCATGGTCGCATGGGTTGCTTCGTATTTTCCATTGTACAGACTCACTATCAATTGTGAATCGGAACAGGCGTCTATTTATCTTGCCCCTGCCGCCTTGCACATGCGGATTCCGGCTAATAAAGCTTCATATTCTGCCTCATTGTTTGAGGCCTGAAAACTGAAGCGTAGAGCATACTCGTAAATGTCGCCCTCTGGCGACTGACATATGACGCCTGCTCCACAACCATTTGAAGTAGAGCTTCCATCCACATATGCCTTCCAGACTTGGTCTAGAACTTGAGAGTCAGGAGGACGAGTCATCTCAACAATAAAGTCAGCAAAGGCTTGCCCCTTCACTGCTTTTCTAGGCTCGAAGGTAACTTCGAGGCTCTGTATTTCTATGGCTCATTTAATCATTCGGCCTGACGACTCCATGATGGTCAGTGGCCGCTTGATAGGTTGGTCTGTATACACGACGACTGCATGTGCCAAAAAGTAGGGCTTCAATTTTTTAACAGCCATGAAGAGTGCAAGACCAAATTTCTCCACTAAGGGATACCTCAACTCGGCATTTTTCAGTACGTGACTGACTAAGTAGACCAGGAGCTGACAGCCGTCTCTTTCAGCAAGAAGAACAGCTCTTAACGCATGATCAGAGACGACCAGGTACATGTAGAGTACTTCTTTGGGAAAAGGGCTGACCAGCCTCGGCAAGGAATGCAAGTGAACTTTCAATTTCTGGAAGGCCGCCTCAGCATCCGGCCCCCATTCAAACCTTGCCTTTTTCGTAATTGCCTGGAAAAAGTATAGGCATTTGTCGCCTGATCGGCTTAGGAATCTCCCCAAGGCCGCCAGATAACCTGTTAACTTCTGAACCTCTCGGATGGTACGAGGCGACTGCATGTCGATGACCGCCTGCACCTTCTCAGGGTTCGTCTTTATTCCTCTCTGATTGATAAGGAATCCGAGAAATTTCCCAGACTCAACTCCAAAGAAACATTTCCTGGGATTGAGCATGACATGGTGCCGCCTGAGTGTGGCGAAAGTTTCTCGGAGGTCCGACATATGATCTTTCTGAAGTTTAGACTTGACAATCATATCATCAATATATGCCTCGACATTTCTCCCAATCTGATCAAAGAACACAGTGTTTATCATTCGCTGGAAAGTGGCCGGGGCATTCTTAAGACCAAACGGCATGACCGTGTAACAGTATAACCCCTGATCAGTGAAGAAGGCCGTCTTCTCCTGATCTTTCTTCCATAAAGGAATTTGATGGAAACCAGAGTAGGCGTCCATAAAGCTCATCAAAGCATGGCCGGATGTTGAGTCGACCAGGTTATCAATTTTAGGCAGAGGGTAACTGTCTTTGGGGCACGCCTTTTTTAAGTCTGTGTAGTCTACACACATTCGCCAGGTGCCATTCGGCTTTTTAACAAGCACCACATTTGCAACCCAGTGTGGGAAGTAACAATGCCGAATGAACTCTGCCGCCTGCTTCTTGAACAGGCGAACTCTGCATCAAGTAATTTTTTAACTTCGGCGGCTGCCGCCTGACTTCTTTCTTCGCCATGGTTCCGCTTCTTCTGCCGTACCGGCTTCTTTTTCAGATCCACGGCCAGTTTATGTACCGCCAGATCAGGACTAATGCCCGGCATTTCATGGACTTCGAATGCAAAGATGTCCTTGTATTCTTTCAATAGTTTGTGAAAGTCATCACCCAGGTCCCTTAGAGAAGTCGTCCCAACCTTGATTGTTCTGTCAAGACGCGAGTCATCTAAGATCAGGTCCGTATGCTCAGCAGCTGGTTGAGGGCGGAATTTATCCGATCGCTCCTCTGCCAATGATTGCTATTTTATGTCTTTTCTTGCGGCCCCTGTTTGGGATGCCTTTCTCTTCTTGCTGCCTGCTTCTTGAACAGGCGCACTCTCCTTGACATTGTCAAGGTCTATTTTTCAACCGCTCGACATTGTGGCCATAACAGTGGGCTTGACATCCGAGAGATAGCACTCTCGGGCCATCCTCTGATCTCCCCTTAGGGACCCGACTGTTCCATATCCCTCTCAAACTAGAGCAACATAAGAGATGGGATTATAACAGCCTTGGAATTATTCAGGGTTGGTCGTCCCAGAATCATGTTGTAGGCCGAGAGTTCTTCTACTACCAGGAACCGGACTACCATGTGTCGTCCTTCCCCTTTTTCGCCCAGGCGGATGGGTAAATCCACTCGTCCCACTGGGTGGACGAATCCTCCTCCAAACCCTACTAAAGGGTGGGATGCCGGATGTATGCACTCAGTCTGATATTTTAGTTTCGACAGACATTTGCTACTGATGAGATCTGAGGAGCTTCCGGTATCTATGAGTATTCGACCAACTCTCTGGTTGGCCACTTTACATTCAATAACAATAGGGTCGTCATGCGGCCCTCTTACCCCTCCTAGATCTTCTTCAGTGATGACAATATCAGGAAATGAATATTTGGAGGGTCGTTCTTGGTGAACGGAATTTACATCTAACCGTCTGATATTGTCTTTGTTGCCCCTAATAGTGGGGCCGCCTCCTGAGAAGCCGCCTGCAATTGTGTAGACGACTGCATCATCTGTATCGGAGCTGTCGGCCTGTTGATTCTTTTTGGTCGACTGCTTTTTCGAGGAAGTGTTCCCCGTAGATTTCTTGACATAAGTGTCAAGGTCACCTTGCTCAGCCAGGCTGTCCAGATACCGCATGAGAGTGATGCATTCATTGGTGTGATGACCAACATCTTCATGATAATCACAGAATTTTTCTTGGTTCCGATTGTTTGCAGAACCCTTCATGGGGACCGGCTTCTCAATTGAGATCCGTCCCTTGATTTCCTTTAGGATAAATTGGCTATCCTTGTTAAAAACATACTTTGGGGAGTATGGTTTGAATTCTTTTTTCTTCTTCTGGGACGGCTGTTTAGAGGAATCAGTTGCCCAGACCTCTTTTCTCTTCTCGTCTTTGTTTGACGACTGCTTCTGTCGTCCTTCTCTTTTGTCGGACCTTTTCCCGTCTGACTGTTTTACCATACTACAAAGATCAGGCGCCTGTATATAGGCTTCCGCTTCAATCAAGGCATCTTGAAGAGTCGCCACCCTCTTTCGGACCAAATGAAATTTGAAGGTCGACCCGTCTTTGAGACCTCTGAAAAAGTCAGTATAGGCTACTTCATCCGGTAACCCTTGAATCTGTATTCTCATCAGGTTAAATCGCCTGATGTAAGAACGAAGCCCCTCCTTCTCGCCCTGCTGAATTGTTCCTAAATCAAGGGTCGTCTTCTTCGTAGGGATGTTCATGGCGAAGTTGGAGGTGAATAAGTAAGCAAGCGTCTTGAAGTTATTTACACAACCAGTCGGCAGGTTGCCGAACCATTGTTGTGCGATTCCTTTGAGAGTCGCTGGAAAACACTTGCACCAAGTGGGATCATCCAACCCTTGAAGGTACATCAGGTTGGTGAATGCCATCAGATGGTCTTCTGGGTTAGTAGTGCCGTCATAGGCGCCTACTAATACATTTTTCACTTTGGCCGGCTGAGCGGCTTCAGTAATTTCCTTGGAGAAGGCCGACGGCTGTTCACCAAGTCTAAGCAATCGTAGCTGCCAGTCCATAGGTTGGACATTTTTTGCTGCATGTCCACCAAACGGAGGTGGCTGTAAAAAATACTGTTGTTGCGGTACAAACGGTAAGTTTGGCACCGCCTGGTCGCTATGAAAGCCAGACTAACGGGAGGTGCCGCCTGACTGACTCTCACGATACGACTGAGTATGCCTCATCGAGGTATTTCGCAGACTGTCTTGGAAGTTTGAAGTAGAGGCCGACTCTGACAGTCGGTCACTCTTCTTCTGCTCTAGCAGTAGCCGAGCGTCTGTGTATGTTTTCCTCGACCCGTCCGCCTGAATATGACGAACATGTTTCCTATTTCCTGGAGTAGGAAAACGGTATTTTGTGAAATCAAGGGCAGGTGGCTCCCACTTCCTAGATTTAGGATGAGGGGTCGCCTCTCGCTCTTGAACTGGCTTCCTCTTCCGTGAAGTGGAGGGTTTCTTAGCCGACTGCTCCTTATCTAGAGCAGGCGGCTTCTTGTTGATCAACTCTTGAATTTCTCCCTTGAATTCCCTCATGAAGGTCATGAGTTCGTTCGTTGTGATGGGAGCAGACCCATCAGTCGGCTGCTGCCGAACAGGCGGTTCGCCTGCTGGCTCGCTTCCAGTTTGAAGATGTTCCCGTTCCCTCCTTTCGGTATGACGGGTACGTCGGGCCCTTAGGGTCCCGTCTGATGCTGTGTGAGCTTCAACTTCAAATTCATTCTCAGTATCGTGGTCCGACTATACTAGAGGATCGTCCAGGGGACGTCTCTCTTCAGGAGCCGGTACAAACGTGGGTGCCATCTCAGAAGTACTCTCCCCACAGACGGCGCCGAAATGTTTCGGGGTTTTCTGATGTCCTGCGGGAGAGTTACAATTTCGAGACTGGAACCGGACGCCTGTACCTGCAAAACAAACGGATGCTCCGGATGATTGGAGATCCGCCTCCGACGGTCAAGTTAGTACTTGATTAAGGAGTAATTAATGCGGAAATTAAAGTGATTGGGTCTCTCTAGGTGAGAGTGTTTAATGTGTGTAATCTGCGTGATCTCCCTTAATGAGGATTAAGGGAGGTATTTATAACCTCGGGAAACGTGCCATGACATAATAAGTCCAAGGTGGACGAATAAGCGTGTGCCACGTGGCGCATTCCGATTGGTGGGAGCAAAATCCCCTAATCAACTTTCATTTGATTCTAATAACTTCTTTGAATGCATTTGACTTTAATTTGATTCAAAAAGCTTTGTTTGAATGTGTTTGACTTTCATTTGAATCAATTAGCTTTGTTTTAATGTGTTTGACTTTCATTTGATTTAATTACCTTTATAAAATGCATTTGACTCTCATTTGATTCAATTAGCTTTGTTGAATGCATTTGACTTTTATTTGATTTAAAAAGCTTTGTTTGAATGTGTTTGACTTTCTTTTGATTCAATTAGCTTTGTAGAATGCATTAGAATTTCATTTGATTCAAATAGCGTTGTGTGATTGTGTTTGACTTTCATGTGATTAAATTAGCTTTGTTGAATGCATTTGACTTTCATTAGATTCATCAAGTTTTGTTTGAATGTGTTTGACTTTCATTTGATTCAATTAGCTTTGCAGAATGCAATAGACTTTCATTTGATTTAATTAGCTTTGTTCGAATGCTTTTCACTTTCAATTGATTCAATTAGCTTTGTAGAAAGCATTTGACTTTCATTTGATTAAATTAGGTTTTTGGAATGCAATTGACTTTCATATGATTCAAAAACCTTTGTTTGAATGTGTTTGAATGTGTTTGACTTTTATTTGAATCAATTAGCTATGTTTGAATGTGTTTTACTTTTATTTGATTTAATTATCTTTGTAGAATGCATTTGACTTTCATTTGATTTAATTAGCTTTGATGAATGCATTTGACTTTCATTTTATTCAAAAAGCTTTGTTTGACTGTGTTTGACTTTCATTTGATTCAATTGGCGTTGTAGAATGCATTAGACTTTCATTTGATTCAATTAGCTTTGTTTGATTGTGTTTGACTTTCATTTGATTCAATTAGCTTTGTTGAATGCATTTGACTTTCAATTGATTCCAAAAGCTTTGTTTGAATGTGTTTGACTTTCATTTGATACAATTACCTTTGTTTGAATGTGTTTGAATGTGTTTGACTTTTATTTGAATCAATTAGCTATGTTTGAATGTGTTTTACTTTCTTTTGATTTAATTATCTTTGTAGAATGCATTTGACTTTCATTTGATTTAATTAGCTTTGATGAATGCATTTGACTTTCATTTGATTCAAAAAGCTTTGTTTGAATGTGTTTGACTTTCATTTGATTCAATTTGCGTTGTAAAATGCATTAGACTTTCATTTTATTCAATTAGCTTTGTTTGATTGTGTTTGACTTTCATTTGATTCAATTAGCTTTGTTGAATGCATTTGACTTTCAATTGATTCCAAAAGCTTTGTTTGAATGTGTTTGACTTTCATTTGATACAATTACTTTTGTTTGAATGTGTTTGACTTTCATTTGATTCAATTACCTTTGTTTGAATGTGTTTGACTTTAATTTGATTCAATTATCTTTGTTGAATGCATTTGACTTTCATTTGATTCAAAAAGCTTTGTTTGAATGTGTTTGACTTTCATTTGATTCAATTAGATTTGTAGAATGCATTAGACTTTCATTTGATTCAATTAGCTTTGTTTGAATGCTTTTCATTTTCAATTGATTCAATTAGCTTTGTAAAATGCATTTGACTTTCATTTGATTAAATTAGCTTTGTGGAATGCATTTGACTTTCATATGATTTAAAAAGCTTTGTTTGAATATGTTTGACTTTCATTTGAAACAATTAGCTTTGTTTGAATGTGTTTGGCTTTCATTTGATTCAATATGATTTGAAGAATGCATTTGACTTTCATTTGATTCAAATAGCTTCTTTGAATGCATTTGAGTTTAATTTGATTCAAAAAGCTTTGTTTGAATGTGTTTGACTTTCATTTGTATCAATTAGCTTTGTTTTAATGTGTTTGACTTTCATTTGATTTAATTACCTTTATAAAATGCATTTGACTCTCATTTGATTCAATTAGCTTTGTTGAATGCATTGGACTTTCTATTGATTCAAAAAGCTTTGTTTGAATGTGTTTGACTTTCATTTGATTCAATTACCTTTGTTTGAATGTGTTTGACTTTCATTTGATTCAATTACCGTTGTTTGAATGTGTTTGACTTTCATTTGATTAAATTAGCTTTGTTGAATGCATTTGACTTTCATTAAATTCATAAAGTTTTGTTTGAATGTGTTTGACTTTCATTTGATTCAATTAGCTTTGTAGAATGCATTAGACTTTCATTTGATTTAATTAGCTTTGTTTGAATGCTTTTCACTTTCAATTGATTCAATTAGCTTTGTAGAATGCATTTGACTTTCATTTGATTAAATTAGGTTTTTGGAATGCAATTGACTTTCATATGATTCAAAAACCTTTGTTTGAATGTGTTTGAATGTGTTTGACTTTTATTTGAATCAATTAGCTATGTTTGAATGTGTTTTACTTTCTTTTGATTTAATTATCTTTGTAGATTGCATTTGACTTTCATTTGATTCAATTAGCTTTGTTTGATTGTGTTTGACTTTCATTTGATTCAATTAGCTTTGTTGAATGCATTTGACTTTCAATTGATTCCAAAAGCTTTGTTTGAATGTGTTTGACTTTCATTTGATACAATTACCTTTGTTTGAATGTGTTTGACTTTCATTTGATTCAATTACCTTTGTTTGAATGTGTTTGACTTTAATTTGATTCAATTATCTTTGTTGAATGCATTTGACTTTCATTTGATTCAAAAAGCTTTGTTTGAATGTGTTTGACTTTCATTTGATTCAATTAGATTTGTAGAATGCATTAGACTTTCATTTGATTCAATTAGCTTTGTTTGAATGCTTTTCATTTTCAATTGATTCAATTAGCTTTGTAAAATGCATTTGACTTTCATTTGATTAAATTAGCTTTGTGGAATGCATTTGACTTTCATATGATTTAAAAAGCTTTGTTTGAATATGTTTGACTTTCATTTGAAACAATTAGCTTTGTTTGAATGTGTTTGGCTTTCATTTGATTCAATATGATTTGAAGAATGCATTTGACTTTCATTTGATTCAAATAGCTTCTTTGAATGCATTTGAGTTTAATTTGATTCAAAAAGCTTTGTTTGAATGTGTTTGACTTTCATTTGTATCAATTAGCTTTGTTTTAATGTGTTTGACTTTCATTTGATTTAATTACCTTTATAAAATGCATTTGACTCTCATTTGATTCAATTAGCTTTGTTGAATGCATTGGACTTTCAATTGATTCAAAAAGCTTTGTTTGAATGTGTTTGACTTTCATTTGATTCAATTACCTTTGTTTGAATGTGTTTGACTTTCATTTGATTCAATTACCTTTGTTTGAATGTGTTTGACTTTCATTTGATTAAATTAGCTTTGTTGAATGCATTTGACTTTCATTAGATTCATAAAGTTTTGTTTGAATGTGTTTGACTTTCATTTGATTCAATTAGCTTTGTAGAATGCATTAGACTTTCATTTGATTTAATTAGCTTTGTTTGAATGCTTTTCACTTTCAATTGATTCAATTAGCTTTGTAGAATGCATTTGACTTTCATTTGATTAAATTAGGTTTTTGGAATGCAATTGACTTTCATATGAATCAAAAACCTTTGTTTGAATGTGTTTGAATGTGTTTGACTTTTATTTGAATCAATTAGCTATGTTTGAATGTGTTTTACTTTCTTTTGATTTAATTATCTTTGTAGATTGCATTTTACTTTCATTTGATTTAATTAGCTTTGATGAATGCATTTGACTTTCATTTGATTCAAAAAGCTTTGATTGAATGTGTTTGACTTTCATTTGATTCAATTTGCGTTGTAGAATGCATTAGACTTTCATTTGATTCTATTAGCTTTGTTTGATTGTGTTTGACTTTCATTTGACTCAATTAGCTTTGTTGAATGCATTTGACTTTCATTTGATTCAAAAAGCTTTGTTTGAATGTGTTTGACTTTCATTTGATTCAATTAGATTTGTAGAATGCATTAGAGTTTCATTTGATTCAATTAGCTTTGTTTGAATGCTTTTCACTTTCAATTGATTCAATTAGCTTTGTAGAATGCATTTGCTTTTTATTTTATTAAATTAGGTTTTTGGAATGCAATTGACTTTCATATGATTCAAAAACCTTTGTTTGAATGTGTTTGAATGTGTTTGACTTTTATTTGAATCAATTAGCTATGTTTGAATGTGTTTTACTTTCTTTTGATTTAATTATCTTTGTAGAATGCATTTGACTTTCATTTGATTCAATTAGCTTTGTTGAATGCATTTGACTTTCATTTGATTCAAAAAGCTTTGTTTGAATGTGTTTGACTTTCATTTGATTCAATATGCTTTCTAGAATGCATTTGACTTTCATTTGATTTAAATAGCTTCTTTGAATGCATTTGACTTTAATTTGATTCAAAAAGCTTTGTTTGAATGTGTTTGATTTTCGTTTGATACAATTAGCTTTGTAGAATGCATTAGACTTTCATTTGATTCAAAAAGCATTATTTGAATGTGTTTGACTTTCATTTGATTCAATTACCTTTGTTTGAATGTGTTTGACTTTCAATTGATTCAATTAGCTTTGTTGAATGCATTTGACTTTCATTTGATTCAAAAAGCTTTGTTTGAATGTGTTTGACTTTCATTTGATTCAATTAGATTTGTAGAATGCATTAGAGTTTCATTTGATTCAATTAGCTTTGTTTGAATGCTTTTCATTTTCAATTGATTCAATTAGCTTTGTAAAATGCATTTGACTTTCATTTGATTAAATTAGCTTTGTGGAATGCATTTGACTTTCATATGATTTAAAAAGCTTTGTTTGAATTTGTTTGACTTTTATTTGAATCAATTATCTATGTTTGAATGTGTTTTACTTTCATTTGATTTAATTTGCTTTGTAGAATGCATTTGAATTTCATTTGATACAATTAGCTTTAATGAATGTATTTTACTTTGATTTGATTCAAAAAGCTTTGTTTGAATGTGTTTGACTTTCATTTGATTAAATTGGCGTTGTAGAATGCATTAGACATTCATTTGATTAAATTAGCTTTGTTTGATTGTGCTTGACTTTCATTTGATTCAATATGCTTTGTAGAATGCATTTGACTTTCATTTGATTTAAATAGCTTTGTTTGAATGTGTTTGATTTTCATTTGATACAATTAGCTTTATAGAATGCATTAGACTTTCATTTGATTCAAAAACCATTGTTTGAATGTGTTTGACTTTCATTTGATTCAATTACCTTTGTTTGAATGTGTTTGACTTTTATTAGATTCAATTAGCTTTGTAGAATGCATTTGACTTTCATTTGATTCACTTAGCTTTGTTAAATGCATTTTACTTTCATACGATTCAAAAAGCTTTGTTTGAATGAGTTTGACTTTCATTTGATTCAATTAGCTTTGTTGAAAGCATTTCACTTTCATTTAATTCAAAATGCTTTGTTTGATTGTGTTTGACTTTCATTTGATTCAATTAGCTTTTAAAATGCATTTGACTTTCATTTGACATTATTAGCTTTGTTGTTTGCATATGACTTTAATTTTGATTCAAAAACTTTGTTTGAATGAGTTTGACTTTCATTTGAATCAATTAGCTTTGTTTGAATGTGTTTGACTTTCATTTGATTTAATTAGCTTTATAGAATGCATTTGACTTTCATTTGATTCAATGAGCTTTGTTGAAAGCATTTGACTTTCTTTTGATTAAAAAAGCTTTGTTTGAATGTGGTTGACTTTCATTTGATTCAATTAGCTTTGTTTTATTATGTTTGACTTTCATTTGATTTAATTAGCTTTGTAGAATGCATTTGACTTTCATTTGATTCAATATGATTTGAAAAATGCATCTGACTTTCATTTGATTCAAATAGCTTCTTTGAATGCATTTGACTTTTATTATGATTCAAAAAGCTTTGTTGAATGTGTTTGACTTTCATTTGATTCAATTAGCTTTTTAGAATGCATTTGACTTTCATTTGACTTTATTTGCTTTGTAGAATGCATATGACTTTAATTTTGAATCAAAAACTTTGTTTGAATGAGTTTGGCTTTTATTTGAATCAATTAGCTTTGTTTGAATGTGTTTGACTTTCATTTGATTTAATTAGTTTTATAGAATGCAAATGACTTTCATTTGATTAAATGAGCTTTGTTGAAAGCATTTGACTTTCATTTGATTAAAAAAGCTTTGTTTGAATGTGTTTGACTTTCATTTGATTCAAATAGCTTTGTTTTATTGTGTTTGACTTTCATTTGATTCAATTAGCTTTGTTTGATTGTGTTTGACTTTCATTTGATTCAATTAGCTTTGTTGAATGCATTTGACTTTCACTTGATTCAATAAGCTTTGTTTGAATGTGTTTGACTTTCATTTGATTCAATATGCTTTGTAGAATGCATTTGACTTTCATTTGATTTAAATAGCTTCTTCGAATGCATTTGACTTTAATTTGATTCAAAAAGCTTTGTTTGAATGTGTTTGATATTCGTTTGATACAATTAGCTTTGTAGAATGCATTAGACTTTCGTTTGATTCAAAAAGCATTATTTGAATGTGTTTGACTTTCATTTGATTCAATTACCTTTGTTTGAATGTGTTTGACTTTCATTTGAATCAATTAGCTTTGTTGAATGCATTTGACTTTCATTTGATTCAAAAAGCTTTGTTTGAGTGTTTTTGACTTTCATTTGATTCAATTAGCTTTGTAAAATGCATTAGAGTTTCATTTGATTCAATTAGCTTTGTTTGAATGCTATTCTCTTTCAATTGATTCAATTAGCTTTGTAAAATGCATTTGACTTTCATTTGATTAAATTAGCTTTGTGGAATGCATTTGACTTTCATATGATTTAAAAACCTTTGTTTGAATATGTTTGACTTTTATTTGAATCAATTAGCTATGTTTGAATGTGTTTTACTTTCATTTGATTTAATTTGCTTTGTAGAATGCATTTGAATTTCATTTGATACAATTAGCTTTAATGAATGCATTTTACTTTGATTTGATTCAAAAAGCTTTGTTTGAATGTGTTTGACTTTCATTTGATTCAATTGGCGTTGTAGAATGCATTAGACATTCATTTGATTCAATTAGCTTTGTTTGATTTTGCTTGACTTTCATTTGATTCAATATGCTTTGTTGAATGCATTTGACTTTCATTTAATTTAAATAGCTTTGTTTGAATGCGTTTGATTTTCATTTGATACAATTAGCTTTATAGAATGCATTAGACTTTCATTTGATTCAAAAACCATTGTTTGAATGTGTTTGACTTTCATTTGATTCAATTACCTTTGTTTGAATGTGTTTGACTTTTATTAGATTCAATTAGCTTTGTAGAATGCATTTGACTTTTATTTGATTCACTTAGCTTTGTTAGATGCATTTTACTTTCATACGATTCAAAAAGCTTTGTTTGAATGAGTTTGACTTTCATTTGATTCAATTAGCTTTGTTGAAAGCATTTCACTTTCATTTGATTCAAAATGCATTGTTTGAATGTGTTTGACTTTCATTTGATTCAATTAGCTTTTAAAATGCATTTGACTTTCATTTGACTTTATTAGCTTTGTTGTATGCATATGACTTTAATTTTGATTCAAAAACTTTGTTTGAATGAGTTTGACTTTCATTTGAATCAATTAGCTTTGTTTGAATGTGTTTGACTTTCATTTGATTTAATTAGCTTTATAGAATGCATTTGACTTTCATTTGATTCAATGAGCTTTGTTGAAAGCATTTGACTTTCTTTTGATTAAAAAAGCTTTGTTTGAATGTGGTTGACTTTCATTTGATTCAATTAGCTTTGTTTTATTGTGTTTGACTTTCATTTGATTTAATTAGCTTTGTAGAATGCATTTGACTTTCATTTGATTCAATATGATTTGAAAAATGCATCT
Organism: Chenopodium quinoa; assembly: GCF_001683475.1. Classification (NCBI taxonomy): domain Eukaryota; kingdom Viridiplantae; phylum Streptophyta; class Magnoliopsida; order Caryophyllales; family Amaranthaceae; genus Chenopodium; species Chenopodium quinoa. The sequence goes on along the minus strand of NW_018745046.1, from coordinate 54,716 downwards.
GACTTTCATTTGATTCAAATAGCTTTTTTGAATGCATTTGACTTTCATTAGCTTTTTAGAATGCATTTGACTTTCATTTGACTTTATTAGCTTTGTAGAATGCATTTGACTTTCATTTGATTCAATATGATTTGAAAAATGCATCTGACTTTCATTTGATTCAAAAAGCTTTGTTTGAATGTGTTTGATTTTCATTAGCTTTTTAGAATGCATTTGACTTTCATTTGACTTTATTAGCTTTGTAGAATGCATATGATTTTAATTTTGAATCCAAAATTTGTTTGAACGAGTTTGGCTTTTATTTGAATCAATTAGCTTTGTTTGAATGTGTTTGACTTTCATTTGATTTAATTAGCTTTGTAGAATGCATTTGGCTTTCATTTGATTCAACATGATTTGTAGAATGCATTTGACTTTCATTTGATTCAAATAGCTTCTTTGAATGCATTTGACTTTAATTTGATTCAAAAAGCTTTGTTTGAATGTGTTTGACTTTCATTTGTATCAATTAGCTTTGTTTTAATGTGTTTGACTTTCATTTGATTTAATTACCTTTATAAAATGCATTTGACTCTCATTTGATTCAATTAGCTTTGTTTGAATGTGTTTGACTTTCATTTGATTCAATATTCTTTGTAGAATGCATTTGACTTTCATTTGATTTAAATAGCTTCTTTGAATGCATTTGACTTTAATTTGATTCAAAAAGCTTTGTTTGAATGTGTTTGATTTTCGTTTGATACAATTAGCTTTCTAGAATGCATTAGACTTTCATTTGATTCAAAAAGCATTATTTGAACAAAGCTAATTGAATCAAATGAAACTCTAACGCATTCTACAAAGCTAATTGAATCAAATGAAAGTCAAACGCATTCAAACAAAGCTTTTTGAATCAAATGAAAGTCAAATGCATTCAAAAAATCTAATTAAATCAAATGAAAGTCTAATGCATTCTACAAAGCTAATTGAATCAAAGGAAAGTCAAACACATTCAAACAAAACTTTATGAATCTAATGAAAGTCAAATGCATTCAACAAAGCTAATTTAATCAAATGAAAGTCAAGCACAATCACACAACGCTATTTGAATCAAATGAAAGTCTAATGCATTCTACAAAGCTAATTGAATCAAAAGAAAGTCAAACACATTCAAACAAAGCTTTTTAAATCAAATAAAAGTCAAATGCATTCAACAAAGCTAATTGAATCAAATGAGAGTCAAATGCATTTTATAAAGCTAATTAAATCAAATGAAAGTCAAACACATTCAAACAAAGCTAATTGATTCAAATGAAAGTCAAACACAATCAAACAAAGCTTTTTGAATCAAATTAAAGTCAAATGCATTCAAAGAAGCTATTTAAATCAAATGAAAGTCAAATGCATTCTACAAATCATATTGAATCGAATGAAAGCCAAATGCATTCTACAAAGCTAATTAAATTAAATGAAAGTCAAACACATTCAAACAAAGCTAGTTGATTCAAATAAAAGCCAAACTCGTTCAAACAAATTTTTGATTCAAAATTAAAGTCATATGCATTCTACAAAGCTAATAAAGTCAAATGAAAGTCAAATGCATTCTACAAAGCTAATTAAATCAAATGAAAGTCAAACACAATAAAACAAAGCTAATTGAATCAAATGAAAGTCAACCACATTCAAACAAAGCTTTTTTAATCAAAAGAAAGTCAAATGCTTTCAACAAAGCTCATTGAATCAAATGAAAGTCAAATGCATTCTATAAAGCTAATTAAATCAAATGAAAGTCAAACACATTCAAACAAAGCTAATTGATTCAAATGAAAGTCAAACTCATTCAAACAAAGTTTTTGAATCAAAATTAAAGTCATATGCAAACAACAAAGCTAATAATGTCAAATGAAAGTCAAATGCATTTTAAAAGCTAATTGAATCAAATGAAAGTCAAACACATTCAAACAAAGCATTTTGAATTAAATGAAAGTGAAATGCTTTCAACAAAGCTAATTGAATCAAATGAAAGTCAAACTCATTCAAACAAAGCTTTTTGAATCGTATGAAAGTCAAACACAATAAAACAAAGCTAATTGAATCAAATGAAAGTCAACCACATTCAAACAAAGCTTTTTTAATCAAAAGAAAGTCAAATGCTTTCAACAAAGCTCATTGAATCAAATGAAAGTCAAATGCATTCTATAAAGCTTATTAAATCAAATGAAAGTCAAACACATTCAAACAAAGCTAATTGATTCAAATGAAAGTCAAACTCATTCAAACAAAGTTTTTGAATCAAAATTAAAGTCATATGCATACAACAAAGCTAATAAAGTCAAATGAAAGTCAAATGCATTTTAAAAGCTAATTGAATCAAATGAAAGTCAAACACATTCAAACAAAGCATTTTGAATCAAATGAAAGTGAAATGCTTTCAACAAAGCTAATTGAATCAAATGAAAGTCAAACTCATTCAAACAAAGCTTTTTGAATCGTATGAAAGTAAAATGCATTTAACAAAGCTAAGTGAATCAAATGAAAGTCAAATGCATTCTACAAAGCTAATTGAATCTAATAAAAGTCAAACACATTCAAACAAAGGTAATTGAATCAAATGAAAGTCAAACACATTCAATCAATGGTTTTTGAATCAAATGAAAGTCTAATGCATTCTATAAAGCTAATTGTATCAAATGAAAATCAAACACATTCAAACAAAGCTATTTAAATCAAATGAAAGTCAAATGCATTCTACAAAGCATATTGAATCAAATGAAAGTCAAGCACAATCAAACAAAGAAAATTGAATAAATGAATGTCTAATGCATTCTACAACGCCAATTGAATCAAATGAAAGTCAAACACATTCAAACAAAGCTTTTTGAATCAAATCAAAGTAAAATGCATTCATTAAAGCTAATTGTATCAAATGAAATTCAAATGCATTCTACAAAGCAAATCAAATCAAATGAAAGTAAAACACATTCAAACATAGCTAATTGATACAAATAAAAGTCAAACATATTCAAACAAAGCTTTTTAAATCATATGAAAGTCAAATGCATTCCACAAAGCTAATTTAATCAAATGATAGTTAAATGCATTTTACAAAGCTAATTGAATCAATTGAAAATGAAAAGCATTCAAACAAAGCTAATTGAATCAAATGAAACTCTAATGCATTCTACAATGCTAATTGTATCAAATGAAAGTCAAACACATTCAAACAAAGCTTTTTGAATCAAATGAAAGTCAAATGCATTCAACAAAGCTAATTGAATCAAATGAAAGTCAAACACATTCAAACAAAGTTAATTGAATCAAATGAAAGTCAAACACATTCAAACAAAGCTTTTTGAATCAAATGAAAGTCCAATGCATTCAACAAAGCTAATTGAATCAAATGAAAGTCAAACACAATCAAACAAAGCTAATTGAATCAAATGAAAGTCTAATGCATTCTACAACGCCAATTGTGATGTGGATTTAAACGCCTTAACTTAATAAAGAATCTAAAATCACACAAGTAACACAAGCCCTTCGAATTTCGTTAGAAAATCGAACAACTTAAAGATAACAAACCGGATATGACTTTGAAAACGACCACTCCTGGAACGAATTCAACGCCTCTCAAATTACCTAGACCACTCCTGGAACTAAGTACTTTGATGAACAAAACTTATACTACTCCTAGAACTAAGAATTGAACGTTCTAATTATCAAAACAACTCCTTGAATTGAAAACTAGCAAAAGAATTTGTAAGCAATTAAGCAAAACAAACAATAAACTTGTACTGAATTTTCTGGTTTTTGTTGTTGTGTACAAAGCCACGAAAAATCCCTTATTTATAGACTAAAACTAACTATTCCTAAGTCTATTCAAACTTGAAAAAACCCTAGCCTTGATCCCAAAGTATCCTAGATAGAATAGGAAAACCAATTCTAATGGAACTAGGAAACTAGTAATAAGACTAGTTCTAATTAACCTAAAACTTCTTAAAACAATTCCTAATTGACTTAGAAATTATTTTAAAACAAAATAACAGAAATTAAGAAGATTCCTAATTGCTTAAACCAAGAAAAACCCTTTCAAGTTAAAGGTAAAAACTTGCAAGCAAAAACTCTAGCAAAAAACTAAGTAAAGAAAATCATGCTTTTCGTTCTGTCGCCGAAACTCTTTGCACGCGCCACCAAGGTGGTGCACGCGCCAGACCAATGTCAAGGTGGGTCCAAGGCGGAGCTAGGGAGTCGGCGCGTGGGCCAGGAGTCGGCGCGTGGCAGCATGTGTGCTCGTCGCAAGTGAACTTCGCAATTTCTTCTTCTTTGTAATTCGTGCTTGTTTCTTTCCAATTTAAGCTATTGGATCTTTCCTTGTTTATTATCTTGTTTATTTTCTTGTTTGGGCAGCCTGTTTCGGGGTTTTCTGATGTCCTGCGGGAGAGTTACAATTCCGAGACTGGAACCGGACGCCTGTACCTGCAAAACAAACGGATGCTCCGGATGATTGGAGATCCGCCTCCGACGGTCAAGTTAGTACTTGATTAAGGAGTAATTAATGCGGAAATTAAAGTGATTGGGTCTCTCTAGGTGAGAGTGTTTAATGTGTGTAATCTGCATTTTTAGCGTGTAATCTCCCTTAATGAGGATTAAGGTAGGTATTTATAACCTTGGGAAACGTGTCAATCTAGGTTTAAGTTCACCTTGGGCTGATTGGGCTTCCCTCGGAAGTTGGGCCTAGGTGACCGGTTATCCCAGGTTTCATGGGAAGGACACGTGTCGTGTCGTAATTGGTCCATAGTGGACGGATCATTGCTAGACACATGGCAGGCTCCTATTGGCCCATGTGACGGACACATGGCGGAACCTGATTGGTCCACTTGTCAGATGGTGATTGGTGGGGAAAAATCCCCTAATCATTTGCCCCTCACAGGTGGCACGTGACTGGTCACGTGTTACCTGTGACAGGTATCGCCCTGTAACAGGCGACGGCCTGCTACAGGTGTCACTCGGCGAGAGGCCAAGAGATTCTCCCGCCAAAATTTTGAATTCTGGAAGTGACCCTTCGCCTATATAAAGAAGTGTTGACTTCGGTCATTTTCACACTTGAAAACATTGTGAGAGAACATTCGGACTCCTGAACTTGCTCTGACATTTTGGACTCTTTCTGCCTACCGCCTGCTCTAACAAGCCGACTGCAAAGGATTTTCAGAACTTCATCAATCGTCACTCGTTCAGGTAACCGTCGGTTCTCTTACTCTTAATTTTCTCTTTACTTTATTCTTTTTTGAAATGGCACCACGGAAGCACACGACACGACCTAGGTTAGTGATCAGCCGGTCACCGGAGACGGATGAATCTAGGACTAGGAGTGCCGCCTGCCCTTTTCTGGACCCATCTTTGCCCTTTATACAAAGTCTGATTGTATCTGTGTCTATGCAGAGCATGATGGCCAGAACAAAAAAGACTGCCAGGATCTCAAACTCAGACGGCTCCTCCCACAAGGTGCCGATTAGTGAAACATCTGACCAGGCGCCAGATGTGGAAGTGAAACAAAGCGGCTTGAAATCCGGCAGTTCTGAGGGAGGAGTCAAAGTGACCCCTTCCCATTTTACAGTTGACAATTCTACATTCTCTCCTGCTCCTTTTAGAGGAGAGGAGGCGGGCCCCTCCGGGAGAGGGGAGGAGTCGTCCTCTTCGGACTCGTCAGAGGACGATTCCGAGTCTAGCTCTTCTGGCCATGCTTCCCTGGACACAGAAGAGAAAAACAGTCGCCTACAAGAGGCGAGGCTTTCTCACGCAGTTGAGAAGGGGGACGATTGGGCGGAGTCATCCGCCTCTCACCGAGAGCAAAATACCCCCTACTACTGCACGGTACCTCGGGGCCGGATCACGGCCATGCAAGAGAAAGTGGAGAGCTTTATCGCAAACCACACAATGGGCCCCGGCTTTTTAGTGTTCGTGCCGGATCCAGAAGACATACTGACCAAAGTGGTCAAGCTTCGAATATTCCAGTCCAAGAGTTGAATGTTAGGGAATTGATTTTGTCCAAGTCTTTCTTCGATGCTACTCCTATGGATTTTGGCATGCACGGTCCATATAATTCCTCAAATGGTTGCACCATATTGAGCGTGACTAATTACCTCAGTAATGGGGGAATGTAGGCTGATTTAATGCATACTTTAAGGAGAGTTTCAAGCTGGTTTAATTTCGTAATAAAGGAGCTTGAATGAAGGCTTAATTGGGAGGTTACAAAGGCGCATTTCAAGGCTACTTTGAAGGAAGAATTTGAACAGCAGTTTGGAGTCAATTTGCTGAACGTTCTTCCCTTATTTTTAGCTATGTTTCCCTTGTGATAAGCTTTCTTAATTAGAGTAATAATTAGTTGTAATGGGGATTAGGTTGGACGGTTATGAGCCACTTAATCTACCCAGCTTTGTTATTTCTGATTTGTTGTTTGTTTTAGCTAAGTGTGGTGGCGATTAAATGATGTACTAAAAGCTATAAATAGCATGCTAATGATCAATGAAAGGCACCCCAGAAAATTTGCAAAAAACACACGAGTGTATGATCTAAATTTGACTTGTGCTAGTCAGGTTTATTTTCAAAAATTTGTGAGTTACCTCAATTTGAAGAGTTTGTGTTTTTGTGAGAGTTCCTAAGACTTAAATTGGTAGTTGTCAAATAGGTGAGAGTTCCCTAATCACTACTACGCCCAAACAAGTGAGTGAGTGTTCCTCATTGTTATATCCTCAAGGTTAAGGGTGAGAGTTCCTCTAATCCTTCTTAGTTACTCCACATTGATACTTCTAAATTAAACTAAACACAACACGCATTCCAGACCGTTTGTAAACAAGTTTCTCACCTTGCCTACACATCATTTGGCGCGTCAGGTAGGGGGAGAGTTTTCTTAAATTCTTCCAAAGGGGTCGAATACCTACATACCAGGGGAGAAAATCAAGACTTGAGGACAGCTTTGGAAGCTCTTAATCGATCCATTGCTAGTCAAGAGAGGTTGGTCGAGACCAACGCCAATCTACAAGGGAACCTGCCTGCCTTAATGGCAAGGCTCATGAACGAGCATGATAGGAGAGATCAAGGCGAAGACCCTCCACCTAGGAGGGAAGATAGGAGTCTCAAAGTGGACGTCCCTGCCTTTGATGGGACACTTGATCCAGAAAAGTACTTGGAATGGGAGAAATCCTTGGAGAGGTATTTCGATTACAAGGACATTCAAGAGGAGTTCCAAAAATACAAGATAGCCAAGGTGAAGTTGAAAGGCTATGGAGATAACTGGCTACAAGGAGAGCAAAGGGGGTGTACTCTTAGGGGTAAGGCGTCCATTTCTACTTGGAGCAAGTTGAAGAAAAGGATGAGGGATCGTTTTATTCCTCACAATTTCAAGCAAAGTCAATATGTGAAGTGGAGCACTTTACAACAAAATGGAGAATCGGCTGAGGACTACATCAAAGAGTTTGACAGACTTTCTATCGTGTGTGAAATCACGGAGAATGAAGAACTCAAGATGGGACGTTTCGTGGCTGGGTTGGATCAAGAGTTGCAAGACAAACTTGAAGGTTACACCAATTTAACCTTTGCTGAAGCTTGCAAATTTGTGATCAAGTTTGATTCAAAAAGGAAGAAGAAGAAGCTGATTGTCACCCCTCAAGCGGCACGAAGACAGTCCACCTAAGAAGGACAAGAAAAATTTCAAAATGAGTGACATTGTTTGTTACAAGTGCGGAGGAAGGGGTCATTTTAAGAAGGATTGTCCAAATTCCAGAGCTTTGACCATACAAGAGGTAAAGCATATTGCTTACCAAACTATCAATTGGGAGGATTTCGAGGTTGAAGAAGTGGAGGACGTGAATTCTACTGAAGGGGACGGGGAGGAAGAGCAATGTTTCCCCGAAGAAGAGACCAAAACAAATCTGGTTGTGAGAAGGGCGTTGCAAGCTCGCGTTGACGAACCCTTAGCACCGCAAAGGCAACATATTTTCATTACGAAGTGCAAGATTAAAGGCGAGGTATGTGATTTAATTGTTGATGGTGGTAGTGAGGCAAACACAGTTTCCAAAACCTTGATAGTTAGACTTGGTCTTACAACGACAAATCACCCACATCCTTATAAGTTGAGTTGGTTGGACTCTAATTCTAGCACGGGGGTTAGGAAACAATGCATGGTTAGTTTTTCTATTGGGTCTTATCATGATACTCAACTGTGTGATGTTGTGTCTATGGATGCTTGTTACATTTTGCTTGGTAGACCTTGGCAAACTGATCGAAAATCTCAACATGATGGGTACCATAACACTTACACTATAACTCACCAAGGAAAACAAAAAAAAATTGCACCCCTTACCACCCCCGGGGTTTTCACAAAATCCTAAACAATCAAAGGAGGTGTCATTGCTTACCCTTAAGGAATTTGAAAGGGAAATTGATGGTGAGGAGGAATTATACTTGTTGTACTCTAAAGAGATCCACGAAAATTTTGTGAGTCAAAATCCCAAATTAGCTCAGTTGATTAAGGATTTTGAGGATGTTTTTCCCGTTGAGTTACCGAAAGAGTTACCACCTTTGAGGGGAATTGAACATCAAATTGACCTCATTCCCGGTGATCCTTTTCCTAACAAACTTGCCTATAGGTGTAATCCCTTGGAAACTAAGGAATTGCAACGACAAATTGAGGAGTTGATGAGTATGGGGTATGTACGTGAGTCTATGAGTCCGTGTGCTGTTCCTGCTCTTTTGGTCCCTAAAAAAGATGGTACATGGCGTATGTGTATTGATAGTAGGGCTGTTAACAATATTACTATCAAGTATAGGTTTCCAATTCCAAGACTAGATGACATGCTTGATGAACTGAGTGGCTCGAAGTGGTTTTCAAAAGTGGATTTGAGGAGTGGTTATCATCAAATTCGGATGAGAAAAGGAGATGAATGGAAGACCGCTTTCAAAACCAAGCACGACTTGTATGAGTGGCTCGTGATGCCATTTGGACTCACCAACGCAGCTAGCACTTTCATGAGGTTGATGAACGAGGTGTTGCGGCCTTTCCTTGGCAAATTCGTGGTGGTGTACCTTGATGATATCCTTATTTATAGCAAAAATGGGGACGAACATTTGATACATTTATTTAAAGTTTTTGCGGTTTTGAGAGAACAAAAATTGTATGGAAAACTTGAAAAATGTAATTTTATGCTATATGAGGTCACTTTTCTTGGTTACATTGTTTCAGGAGAAGGAGTAAAAGTTGATCCTAGCAAGATTGAGGCTATTCAATCATGGCCTAGTCCAAAGACACTCACGGAGGTCCGTTCTTTCCATGGATTAGCTTCCTTTTATAGGAGGTTCATTCGTAATTTCAGCACTCTCATGACCCCTATCACTGAGTGCACAAAGAAGGGCTCATTTGAGTGGACTCTTCAAGCTCAAAAGGAATTTGAAGTGATCAAAGAAAAAATGTGCAATACACCCATCCTAGCACTTCTAGATTTTTCAAAACCATTTGAAGTTGAGTGTGATGCAAGAGGAAAGGGGATTGGTGCCGTGTTGATTCAAGAAGGGCGTCCTATTGCTTACTTTAGTGAGAAATTGAGCCAAGGCAAGCTGAATTATTCCACCTATGATAAGGAGTTCTATGCAATGGTGCGAGCTTTGAATCATTGGTCGCACTACTTGAGACCACAACCCTTCATACTTCATTCTGACCATGAATCTTTGAGGTTCATCCATCGCCAAAAGAAGTTGAATTCGAGACATGCAAAGTGGGTGGAATTCTTGCAAACATTTAACTTTTCATCAAAGTACAAGAGTGGAAAGGCGAATGTTGTTGCGGATGCCTTATCTCGAAGGCATACTTTACTTGGAGTCGTTGAGGCGAAAGTCCATGGGTTCGAATTAATCAAGGAATACTACAAGGAAGATGATGATTTCAAGGTCATTTTGGAGAAATGCGTGAATGGTAGTTGATTAGGGGATTTTGCTCCCACCAATCGGAATGCGCCACGTGGACCAATCAGGTCCTGCCAAGTGTCCCCCAGTTGGAACAGTCAGGGCTTCCCACGTGGCACGCGCTTATTCGTCCACCTTGGACCTGTTATGTCAAGACATGTGGCATACTCCATGCCTAATGGAGAAACCGGCCACCCAGGCCGAACTTTCGAGGGAAGCCCAATCGGCCCTAGGTTTACCTAAACCTAGGATGGGCACGTTTCCCAAGGTTATAAATACCTCCCTTAATCCTCATTAAGGGGAATTACAAAAAGAGAACAGAAACATTACGGAAAAAACAAATTAATTACACACAGTAATAACCGGCTGATCTCGCTAACAAAGCAGATTACCTACATTAAACACTCTCACCTAGAGAGACCAAATCACTTTAATTTCCGCATTAATTACTCCTTAATCAGGTACTAACTTGACCGTTGGAGGCGGAGCTCACAGGAGTCTCCGTTATTTTGCAGGTACAGGCGTCCGGTTCCAGTCTCGGAATTGTAACTCTCCCGCAGGACATCAGAAAACCCCGAAACATTTGGCGCCGTCTGTGGGGAGAGTACTTCTGAGATGGCATCCAAGTCTGTACCGACTCCTGAAGAGAGGCGTCCCCTAGACGACCCTCAAGTTCAGTCGGACCATGATACCGAAAGTGAATTTGAAGTTGAAGCTCATACAGCTTCAGACGGGACCCTAAGGGCCCGACGTACCCGTCATACCGAAAGGAGGGAACGGGAGCATCTTCAAACAGGAAGCGAGCCAGCAGGCGCACCGCCTGTTCGACAACAGCCGACTGATGGGTCTGCTCCCATCACAAGGAACGAACTCATGACCTTCATGAGGGACTTCAAGGGAGAGATTCAAGAGTTGATCAACAAGAAGCCGCCTGCTCCAGTTAAGGAGCAGTCGGCCAAGAAACCCTCCACTTCACTGAAGAGGAAGCCAGTTCAAGGGCGAGAGGCGACTCCTCATCCTAAATCTAGGAAGCGGGAGCCACCTGCCCTTGATTTCACAAAATTCCGTTATCCTACAGGAAATAGGAAACCTGTTCGTCATATTCAGGCGGACGGGTCGAAGCAAACATTCACAGATGCTCGGCTACTGCTAGAGCAGAAGAAGAGTGACCGATTGTCAGAGTCGGCCTCTACTTCAAACTTTCAAGACAGTTTGCGAAATGCCTCGATGAGGCATACTCAGTCGTATCATGAGAGTCAGTCAGGCGGCATCTCCCGTCAGTCCGGCTTTCATAGCGACCAGGCGGTACCAAACTTACCATTTGTGCCGCAACAACAGTATTTTTTGCAGCCACCTCCGTTTGGTGGACCTGCAGCAAAATACGTCCAACCTATGGACTGGCAGCTACGGTTGCTTAGACTTGGTGAACAGCCGTCGGCCTTCTCCAAGGAAATTACTGAAGCCACTCAGCCGGCCAAAGTGAAAAATGTACTAGTAGGCGCCTATGACGGCACTACTAACCCAGAAGACCATCTGATGACATTCACCAACCTGATGTACCTTCAAGGGTTGGATGATCCCACTTGGTGCAAGTTGATTAGGGGATTTTTATCCACCAATCACCGTCTGACAAGTGGACCAACCAGGTTCCGCCACGTGTCCTTCACGAAGGCCAATAGGAGCCTGCCACGTGTCAATCACAGATACGTCCTCTACGGACCAATTGAGACACGCCACGTGTCCACCCATGCCAAATGGGAAAACCGGCCATCAAGGCCCAATCCTGTCAAGAGGCCCGGTCAGCTCTAGGTTTACCCTAAACCTAGATAGTGGCACGCTTCTCAAAGCTATAAATACTTAATTAATCCTCATTAATTAAGCAGTCAAGAAGAGATCAAGAAATCAAGAGAAGAACAGCGGAACACTAATAACCGGCTAATCTCGCTAACGACGCAGATTACCAACATTAAACACTCTCACCCAGAGAGATCTTATTACTTTAATTTCCGTATTAATTACTCCTTAATCAGTTACTAACTTGACCGTTGGAGGTGGAGCTCTCAGGAGTCTCCGTTATTTTGCAGGTACAGGCGTCCGGTTCCAGTCTCGGAATTGTAACTCTCCCGCAGGACATCAGAAAACCCCGAAATATTTGGCGCCGTCTGTGGGGAGAGTACTTCAGAGATGGCATCCAAGTCTGTACCGACTCCTGAAGAGAGGCGTCCCCTAGACGACCCTCAAGTTCAGTCGGACCATGATACCGAAAGTGAATTTGAAGTGGAAACTCATACAGCTCCAGACGGGACCCTAAGGGCCCGACGTACCCGTCATACCGAAAGGAGGGAACGGAAGCATCTTCAAACAGGAAGCGAGCCAGCAGGCGCACCGCCTGCTCGGCAACAGCCGACTGATTGGGTCTGCTCCCATCACAAGGAACGAACTCATGACCTTCATGAGGGACTTCAAGGGAGAGATTCAAGAGTTGATCAACAAAAAGCCGCCTGCTACAGTCAAAGAGCAGTCGGCCAAAAAACCTTCCACTTCACTGAAGAGGAAGCCAGTTCAAGGGCGAGAGGCGACTCCTCATCCTTAATCCAAGAAGCGGGAGCCACTTGCTCTTGATTTCACAAAATTCCGTTATCCTACGGGAAATAGGAAACCGGTTCGTCATATTCAGGCGGACGGGTCAAAGCAAACGTTCACAGATGCTCGGCTACTGCTAGAGCAGAAGAAGAGTGACCGATTGTCAGAGTCGGCTTCTACTTCAAATTTTCAAGACAGTTTGCGAAATGCCTCGATGAGGCATACTCAATCGTACCATGAGAGTCAGTCAGGCGGCACCTCCCGTCAGTCCGGCTTTCATAGTGCCCAGGCGGACCAAACTTACCATTTGTGCCGCAACAACAGTATTTTATGCAGCCACCTCCATTTGGTGGACCTGCAGCAAAATACGTCCAACCTATGGACTGGCAGCTACGGTTGCTTAGACTTGGTGAACAGCCGTCGGCCTTCTCCAAGGAAATTACTGAAGCCGCTCAGCCGGCCAAAGTAAAAAATGTTCTAGTAGGCGCCTATGACGGCACTACTAACCCAGAAGACCATCTGATGGCATTCACCAACCTGATGTACCTTCAAGGGTTGGATGATCCCACTTGGTGTAAGTGTTTCCCAGCGACTCTCAAGGGAATTGCACAGCAATGGTTGTGTAAACAGCTTTAGGACGCTTGCTTACTTATTTGCCTCCAACTTCGCCATGAACATCCCTGCGAAGAAAACGACCCTAGATTTGGGAACAATTCAGCAGGGCGAGAAGGAGGGGCTTCGTTCTTACATCAGGCGGTTCAACCTGATGAGAATACAGATTCAAGGGTTACCGGATGAGGTAGCTTATACTGACTTTTTTAGAGGTCTCAAAGACGGGTCTACCTTCAAATTTGATTTAGTTCGAAAAAGGGTGGCGACTCTTCAAGAGGCCTTGATTGAAGCAGAAGCCTATATACAGGCGACTGATCTGTGTACGATAAAACAGTCGGACGGGAAAAGGTTCGACAAAAGAGAAGGACGACAGAAACAGTCGTCTAACAAAGATGAGAAAAGAAAAGAGGTCTGGGTGGCTGATTCTTCTAAACAGCCGGCCCAGAAAAAGAAAAAAGAATTCAAACCATACTCTCCAAAGTATGTGTTTAACAAGGATAACCAGTTTATCCTAAAAGAAATAAAGGGACGGTTCTCAATTGAGAAGCCGGTCCCCATGAAGGGTTCTGCAAACAACCGGAACCAAGAAAAAATCTGTGCTTATCATGATGACGTTGGTCATCACACCAATGACTGCATCAGTCTCATGCGGTACCTAGACCGCTTGGCTGAGCAAGGTGATCTCGACACTTATGTCAAGAAATCTACGGGGAACACTTCCTCAAAAAAGCAGTCGGCCAAAAAGAATCAACAGGCCGACAGTTCCGATACAGATGATGCAGTCGTCTACACCATTGCAGGCGGCTTCTCAGGAGGCGGCCCCACTATTAGGGGCAACAAAGATAATATAAGGCGGTTAGATGTAAATTCCGTTCACCAAGAACGGCCGTCCAAATATACATTTCCTGAGATTGTCATCACTGAAGAGGATCTAGGAGGGGTAAAAGGGCCGCATGACGACCCTCTCGTTATTGAATGTAAAGTGGCCAACCAGAGAGTTGGCCGAATCCTCATAGATACCGGGAGCTCCTCAGATCTCATCAGCAGCAAATGTCTGTCAAAACTGAAATATCAGACGGACTGCATACATCCGGCCTCCCACCCTTTAATAGGGTTTGGAGGAGGAGTCGTCCACCCACTGGGACGAGTAGATTTACCCATTCGCCTGGGCGAAAAAGGGGAGGGACGACACATGGTAGTCCGGTTCCTAGTAGTAGAGGAACTCTCGGCCTACAACATGATTCTGGGTCGACCAACCCTGAATAATTCCAAGGCTGTTATAATCCCGTCTCTTATGCTACTTAAGTTTGAGAGGGATAATGGAACAGTCGGCTCCCTAAGGGGAGATCAGAGGATGGCCCGAGAGTGCTATCTCTCGGATGTCAAGCCCACTGTTATGGCCACTGGGTCAAGTGGAGAAAAAACAGACCTTGACAATGTCAAGGAGAGTGCGCCTGTTCAAGAAACAGGCGACAAAAAGAGAAAGGCGTCCCAGACAGAGTCCGCAAGAAAAGCAAGAAAATAGCAATCATTGGCAGAGGAGCGGCCGGATGAGTTCCGCCCTCAGCCGGCTGGTGAGCATGCGGACCTGATCTTAGACGACTCACGTCCTGACCGAACAGTCAAAGTTGGGACGACTGCTCTGAGAAACCTTGGTGACGACTTTCACAATCTATTGAAAGAATACAAGGACATCTTTGCATTTGAAGTCCATGAAATGCCAGGCATTAGTCCTGATCTGGCAGTACATAAACTCGCTGTGGATCCGAAAAAGAAGCCGGTACGGCAAAAGAAGCGGAACCATGGCGAAGAAAGAAGTCAGGCGGCAGCCGCCGAAGTTAAAAAATTACTTGACGCAGGGTTCATTTGGCAATGTTACTTCCCAGACTGGGTTGCAAATGTGGTGCTTGTTAAAAAGCCGAATGGCACCTGGCGAATGTGTGTGGACTACACAGACTTAAACAAGGCGTGCCCCAAAGACAGTTACCCTCTGCCTAAAATTGATAACCTGGTCGACTCAACAGCCGGCCATGCCTTGATGAGTTTTATGGACGCCTATTCTGGTTTCCATCAAATTCCTTTATGGAAGAAAGATCAGGAGAAGACGGCCTTCGTCACTGATCAGGGGTTATACTGTTACACGGTCATGCCGTTTGGTCTTAAGAATGCCCCGGCTACCTTCCAACGAATGATAAACACAGTGTTCTTTGATCAGATTGGGAGAAACGTCGAGGCATATATTGATGATATGATTGTCAAGACTAAACTTCAGAAAGATCATCTGACGGACCTCCGAGAAACTTTCGCCACACTCAGGCGGCACCATGTCATGCTCAATCCCAAGAAATGTGTATTTGGAGTTGAGTCTGGGAAATTTCTCGGATTCCTTATCAATCAGAGAGGAATAGAGGCGAACCCTGAGAAGGTGCAGGCGGTCATTGACATGCAGTCGCCTCGCACCATCCGAGAGGTTTAGAAGTTAACAGGTTGTCTGGCGGCCTTGGGGAGATTCCTAAGCCGATCAGGCGACAAATGCCTATACTTTTTCCAGGCAATTAAGAAAAAGGCAAGGTTTGAATGGGGGCCGGATGCTGAGGCCGCCTTCCAGAAATTAAAAGTTCACTTGCATTCCTTGCCGAGGCTGGTCAGCCCTTTGCCCAAAGAGGATCTCTACATGTACCTGGCCGTCTCTGATCATGCGTTAAGCGCTGTGCTCCTTGCTGAAAGGGACGGCTGTCAGCTCCCGGTCTACTTTGTCAGTCACGTACTGAAAAATGCCGAGTTGAGGTATCCCCTAGTGGAGAAATTTGGTCTTGCACTCTTCATCGCTGTTAAAAAATTGAAGCCCTACTTTTTGGCACATGCAGTCGGTGTGTATACCGACCAACCAATCAAGCGGCCCCTTACCATCATGGAGTCGTCAGGACGAATGATCACATGGGCCATAGAAATACAGAGCCTCGAAGTTACTTTCGAGCCTAGAAAAGCAGTGAAGGGGCAAGCCTTTGCTGACTTTATTGTAGAGATGACTCGTCCTCATGACTCTCAAGTTCCAGACCAAGTCTGGAAGGTATATGTGGACGGAAGCTCTACTTCAAATGGTTGTGGAGCAGGCGTCGTATGTCAATCTCCAGAGGGCGACAAGTTCGAGTATGCTCTACGCTTCAGTTTTCAGGCTTCAAACAATGAGGCAGAATATGAAGCTTTACTAGCCGGGATCCGCATGTGCAAGGCGGCAGGGGCAAGAAAAATAGACGCCTGTTCTGATTCACAATTGATAGTGAGTCAGTACAATGGCGAATACGAAGCAACCCATCCGGCCATGATCAAGTATTTACAGGCGGTCCGACAAGCAGTCGGCTCCCTTGAGGATTTCCATCTGATCCAAGTGCCGAGGTCAGAAAACAACCAGGCAGATGCACTGTCAAAATTAGCATCATCCGCCTCCTCCGATACTCCTCGAACTGTTTTTTTGGGAAGTAATGGAGAAGAGAAGCATCGAGGAAAACCCTATTGGAATCCTAGACAGAAGCTCAACCTGGATGGATTCAATCAGGGCATATCTAACAAACGGTACACTGCCGGATGATCCTCAACAGGCGGCAGCACTGAAAAAACGAGCCTCCTGTTTTGAAATGATACAGGGAGAACTTCACAAGAAGGGGTACCTTCAACCCTTCTTAAAGTGTGTTACTCCTGAAAAGGGACGAGAGACACTAGATGATCTTCACTCTGGTTAGTGTGCTTCACATATAGGTGGTAGGATGCTTGCTCAAAGGGCAAGGCGGCAGGGCTACTTTTGGCCTACTTTGGAAGCAGATGCAATGGAGATGGTGAAAAAATGTGACAAGTGCCAAAGGTTTGGCAAATTAATTAACCGTCCGGCTACTGACCTCACTACCATTCACAGCCCACTACCGTTTGCTAAGTGGGGCATGGACATTCTGGGTCCATATACGCCTGCTACAGGCGGCAGAAGGTATATACTTGTTGCCGTTGACTACTTCACTAAATGGGTAGAGGCGGAGGCTGTAAAGGGAATCAAGACGAAAGATGTAATTTCATTCATTTGGAAAAACGTCATCACTCGGTTCGGGGTTCCCATGTCTATGGTTTTTTATAATGGTCCCCAATTTGAGACGCCTGTTCTCAAAAGCTGGTTGGGAGACCAAGGAATTGCACACTACTTTGCTTCTGTCGGCCGTCCGCAAGCAAACGGCCAAGTAGAAGCCTTTAATAAAATCATCTCAGACGGTCTCAAGAAAAAGATTGAACGAGCAGGCGGCCTATGGGCGGATGAACTACCACATGTTCTCTAGGCCATTAGGACGACTGAAAAAGGGGCGACTGGAGAAACTGCATTCCTCCTAACTTATGGTGCAGAAGCTGTTCTTCCAATAGAACACTATGAGCCGACTCTTCGAGTAATGCTGTATGACGAAGAGGCACACTGGGAAGCCATGCGCCTGGCATTAGACTCACTTCCTGAAAAGAGGGGCAATGCTGTTTTGCGCCATGAGATCTATCGCCTGAGAATGACTAGATCATACAACAAAAAAGTACACAGGCGTCCACTCAAAGTAGGGGACTTTGTACTTAGAAAAATGGAAGCAGTTGGTAGGGCTAATGAGTCTGGCAAACTAACTCCCAACTGGGAAGGACCTTACCGAATCTATGAGGAAGTCAGGGACGGTACCTACCGTCTGGAAACACCAGACGGACAACCATTGCCTCGAACTTGGAATGTAGATAACCTTAAAAAATATTTCTTCTGAAAGATGTAAAGTAAAGAGCTACTTAATAAAGTTTGCACTTACTATTCAATTTTTGTATTACGAGGGGCATGCCGTCTGTACCTTTACAGTCGGCTACTCTCCATTGAGTTTTTTCACTCTATCTTCAGAGGGGCATGCCGTCTGTACCTTTACAGTCGGCTACTCTCCATTGAGTTTTTTCACTCTATCTTCAGAGGGGCATGCCGTCTGTACCTTTACAGTCGGCTACTCTCCATTGAGTTTTTCACTCAATCTTCAGAGGGGCATGCCGTCTGTTCCTTTACAGTCGGCTACTCTCCATTGAGTATTTTACTCACAATACTTAGCTAAAAAGATTAGGGCCTGGCCGACCCTGTGCCTAACAGGCGGCTACCCTTCTTTTACTTAGCACCTACGTTCACCAAGAACTTACCAAGGCCACCGGCCGAATGATCAGACCAGGCGCCAAGCCACCTGATCAAATCTACAAAACTAATACGACCTGTCCCAACATCATAGCAGGCGTCCGACGGCATCCCTCCGGATGAAATTCGTCGCAGAGAGCAGCTCCCTTTTGGGTGGAACATTGTTCTATAAACTAATTACACGGCACCTATACGACTGTCCCCAAGGGCAACCACGTAGACGTTTTTGAGACAAGGATAACTCTATCACTAACCAAACCAGTGGTAGCAGTTGACATCTGAGTCAGATGACCGCCTGTATTACTTGGGATAAATGCAGGGGGTACCTATTGAGTTAATAGCCAACAAACATTGGCGAATAAAGAGGATCAGTCGGCCTCCGCTGCCTGGTACCTCTACTATTCAATCTAGAGTGTGACGAAGACTAAGTAACTCCTATGTTAACTTAATAGTCACTCAAACTAAGTATGGAGCCTAAAAGGTATGAGTCGTCCGCCTGTTTTTAACAAACAGGGACTCTCAACCACTACTCTTGCTAGGTTAACAAATTACGAGTTAAAAGCCAACATTGGCAAAAAAAAAAAAAAAGAAAAGGGAAACAACCGGTACCCGCCGCTTGTTATCCTACTTAATTCCTTGGCGACTAGGTAATACTATTTACTTGGTCAGACCGATTGAATAAATGGCCGACTGATCGTCTATCCTGGAAATAGACAACCAGTCGTCCAGGGGCATAGGCGGCGTACTTACTATTTGTACCTGTCTGCAACGTTCGGCCATACACAACAGTCGGTCTAGTGAACAATGGGATATTAGATATGGAATACTTAGACAAAATTGAATCAAAACAAAAATTTGATTAAAAATAAGCCGGTCATTAAAGACTAGCAAAATATTCAAAACCCCGGCCCCCTGGCCGGGTAAATACAAAGCAAACGGCACGCAGGCCGTGAAAAAAAAAAATATACTTTAAGCTTAAGAAGGGGGCAGTTCAGTATTAGCAGCTGCCGCCTGGTCAGCACTCTTCTTGCTGGACTCGGCTTTAGCTGCACCCTATTTTGATGCCTTACCCCCAAGTGGCACAAGCGCCACAACCGGCTCTTCCTCCTCCTCCAACGTACCTTCCAACGCCTCTTCTTCAGCAGCCGCCAGGATCTGTTGATTATATGTTTCCGAACACTGGCGGTACGTTCTTTCCCATGAGGCAAAGTCGGCACTGGGGAACAGTCGGCCCCAGGTCATGCGCTGGATTTGAGCGGAGTCTTCCACCATCTCCCGGACGAGCTCTTTCTTCTCTTGCTCAGCCTTTTCCGAGAGCTCTTGGGTAAGACTCTTCTCTTGGCTCACCAGGCGTTCTTTTACGTTGGCCAAAGATTTCTCCATGGCTTCGTAAGAGTGCATTTTTTGGCGAAGAGGTTTCAGCTCGGCCTTAAGATTTGTGACGGTCGCCTCCAGCTCGTCATTCTTCTTTTGGGTCGCCTCTAACTGAGCCCGAACAGCGGCGGTAGCCTGCGCCTGATAATAAAGAAGATCAATGGTCAGTACTTCATTTTGGGCAATTTGAAACATTGCCTTATCACAGTTGGAGGCGGCCATAGCTTTTGCGGCCTTTACCTCTTTGTTTTTCCGATCAATCGGCTTGCGAAGGCTGTTAACTCGGAGCAGGGCCTAAGTACAAAAAAAAACAGGCGTCAGTTTCCAAACAAAAAAGATAACAGGCGTCCTGGAACTCAAATACTCAAAAGTATGCTAAGTATACCTCAGCAAGGACCCCTGAAATCCCATCAAGGTCAAGGGTGCCGGCACCCCTGACCGCCTCCCTTTCAGATGGAGGAACGACTTTGATCATGGACTTGGCTACCTCAACCAAGTCAAGCCCCTGAGGGCCGGCTGCATCAAGCGTAAGAAAAAAGCAAGTTAGACCTAGTCAAGAAGGAAGCAAGTGTGAAAGTTTTTACAAGTGATTGTCCATACTTCTAGGCGGCCCCGCCGGGGTTTTAGAAGAAGTGGCCGGCTGCTTCTCGGCCGCCACTGTTTTCCTGGAAGACCCAGGAGAACTTGCAACAGTCGTCCTCCGGGCCTTGGGGTCCGGCTGTTGCGAGGAAGAAGCTCTTGGAGTGCCAGACTGAAAACAAAAAGAGTTAGTATATGCATAAGACAACTCCTAAAAGAGGAAGAGTTTTCGAAGCCTACCAAGGGTGCCCCCTTGTCGGGTGAGTCGGCATAAGACTGTTGCATGAGAGAGGCCCGCAACATGGCCGCCGCAGTCTTGGATGCTGTTATTTTACTCATGGCGTCAGCTGCAAAAAATAAACAGCAAAGTTAGTAAAGATCCCACGTAAACAAGGCGTGAAAAAACAGAGTATTTGTCAGGCCGGCTACCTCTAGAGCACCGACTGCTGAGGCCACAGGCGGCCAAAAAGTACTCGTCATAGAGCCACTTGAAGCTCGGGACGCAGTTTAGGGGTACTTGCTCTCGTACCCCTGAAGTAGGGTTCACCCTAGTCTCTACTTTGAAGAGTCCTTTGTCTAGGATCTCTCTTTTAGCCTTTGGGGGAACAGGCGGCATGCTGCGGCCACCTGCGAGAAGAGGCGGATCCCTATTCCACTTGTTAACACGTTGGTTCAGCTCCGTGTCTGAACCCTCAATGATAAGGAAGGTGTTCCGCCAATCCTTCCATTTGTTCGCTTTACCTCTCGTCATGAGGTAACCCCTATGGCTTGTTAATTGATACCAGCCGGTACCTCCCGACTTCGGGGTCGGCTGAGATAGTTCATGTGGGCGAAAGCCTCTAAGCTTGGCTCCACCCCGTACATTTCGCACCCGGCCACATAGCCGAGTATGTTTACCCAAGAGTTGGGGGCTAACTGCCATAACCCCAAATCATACCCATCTAAAATCCGCTGAACAACCGGATGTAATGGGAAGCGCAGTCCAGCTTTGATGGCCGCCACATAGCAGCCAAAGCAGCCGTCATCATAGCTGGTACCAGCCGGCCAGACGACAGTGTCTTCTGGATCCGGCACGAACAGTAAAAATTTCGGGCCCATTCTGTGGTTAGCAATAAAGCTCGCCACTTTGTCTTGCATGGTTGCGATCCGGCCCCGGGGTACCATGCAGTAGTAGGGGGCGTTTTCCTCTCTGTAAGAGGCGGACGGCTCCGCCCAATTGTCCCCCTTCTCAACTGCATGAGAAAGTCTCGCCTCTTGTAGGCGGCTATGTCTTTCTTCTGAGCTTGGAGAACTGTGGCCAGAAGAGCTGGACTCGGACTCGTCCTCTGACGAGTCCGAAGAGGACGACTCCTCCCCTCTCCTAGAGGGGCCCGCCTCCTCTCCCTTAGAAGGAGCAGGAGGAAAATTAGGCATGTCAACGGTAAGATGGGAAGGGACCACCTTGGCCCCTCTCTCAAAACTGTCGGCTTGGCAGCCGCCTCGTTTCAATTCTACATCTGGCGCCTGGTCAGATGTTTCACTAAGGAGCACCCTTTGGGAGGAGCCGTCTGAGTTTGATATCATAGCAGTCTGTTTTTTTCTGGCCATCACGTTCTGCATAGACACAGATACAGTCGGACTTTGTATAAAGGGCAAAGATGGGTCCATAAAAGGGCAGGCGGCACTCCTAGTCCTAGATTCAGCCGTCCCCGGTGACCGGCTGATCACTAACTTAGGTCGTGTCGTGTGCTTCCGTGGTGCCATTTCAAAAAATAAAAAGAAAATTAAGAGTAAGAGAACTGAGTTACCTGAACGAGTGACGGTTGATGAAGTTCTGGAAGTCCGGTGCAGTCGGCTTGTCAGAACAGGCGGTAGGCAGAAAAGGTCCGAAATGTCAGAGCAAGTTCAGGGGTCCGAATGTTCTCGCAAAGTTCTCAAATGTGAAAATGACCGAAGTCAGCACTTCCTTATATAGGCAAGGTGAGAAGGCGAAAGGTCGCTTCCAAATTCAAAATTTGGGCGGGAAAATCTCTCGGCCGTTTGCAAGGTGACACCTGTAGCAGGCCGTCGCCTGTCACCGTGCGACACCTGTCACAGGCGACACGTGACCAGTCACGTGCCACCTGTGAGGGGCAAATGATTAGGGGATTTTTATCCACCAATCACCGTCTGACAAGTGGACCAACCAGGTTCCGCCACGTGTCCTTCACGAAGGCCAATAGGAGCCTGCCACGTGTCAATCACAGATACGTCCTCTACGGACCAATTGAGACACGCCACGTGTCCACCCATGCCAAATGGGAAAACCGGCCATCAAGGCCCAATCCTGTCTAGAGGCCCGGTCAGCTCTAGGTTTACCCTAAACCTAGATAGTGGCACGCTTCTCAAAGCTATAAATACTTAATTAATCCTCATTAATTAAGCAGTCAAGAAGAGATCAAGAAATCAAGAGAAGAACAGCGGAACACTAATAACCGGCTAATCTCGCTAACGACGCAGATTACCAACATTAAACACTCTCACCGAGAGAGATCTTATTACTTTAATTTCCGTATTAATTACTCCTTAATCTGTTACTAACTTGACCGTTGGAGGCGGAGCTCTCAGGAGTCTCCGTTATTTTGCAGGTACAGGCGTCCGGTTCCAGTCTCGGAATTGTAACTCTCCCGCAGGACATCAGAAAACCCCGAAACACAAGTGTTTCCCAGCGACTCTCAAAGGAATCACACAGCAATGGTTCGGCAACCTGCCGACTGGTTGTGTAAATAGCTTCAGGACGCTTGCTTACTTATTTGCCTCCAACTTCGCCATGAACATCCCTGCGAAGAAAACGACCCTTGATTTGGGAACAATTCAGCAGGGCGAGAAGGAGGGGCTTCGTTCTTACATCAGGCGGTTTAACCTGATGAGAATACAAATTCAAGGGTTACCGGATGAGGTAGCTTATACTGACTTCTTCAGAGGTCTCAAAGACGGGTCTACCTTCAAATTTGATTTGGTTCGAAAAAGGGTGGCGACTCTTCAAGAGGCCTTGATTGAAGCAGAAGCCTATATACAGGCGACTGATCTTTGTACGATAAAACAGTCAGACGGGAAAAGGTTCGACAAAAGAAAAGGACGACAGAAAAAGTCGTCTAACAAAGATGAGAAAAGAAAAGAGGTCTGGGCGGCTGATTCCTCTAAACAGTCGGCCCAGAAAAAGAAAAAAGAATTCAAACCATACTCCCCAAAGTATACGTTTAACAAGGATAACCAGTTTATCCTAAAAGAAATCAAGGGACGGATCTCAATTGAGAAGCCGGTCCCCATGAAGGGTTCTGCAAACAACCGGAACTAAGATAAATTATGTGCTTATCATGATGATGTTGGTCATCACACCAATGACTGCATCAGTCTTATGCGGTACCTAGACTGCCTGGCTGAGCAAGGTGATCTTGACACTTATGTCAAGAAATCTACGGGGAACACTTCCTCAAAAAAGCAGACGGCCAAAAAGAATCAGCAGGCCGACAGCTCTGATACAGATGATGCAGTCGTCTACACCATTGCAGGAGGCTTCTCAGGAGGCGGCCCCACTATTAGGGGCAA
This sequence comes from Chenopodium quinoa, assembly GCF_001683475.1. Lineage (NCBI taxonomy): Eukaryota > Viridiplantae > Streptophyta > Magnoliopsida > Caryophyllales > Amaranthaceae > Chenopodium > Chenopodium quinoa. The sequence continues at coordinate 30,892 of NW_018745046.1, read as the reverse complement.
CAAAGACAATATCAGGCGGTTAGATGTAAATTCCGTTCCCCAAGAACGGTCGTCCAAATATTCATTTCCTGAGATTATCATCACTGAAGAAGATCTAGGAGGGGTAAGGGGGCCGCATGACGACCCTCTCGTTATTAAATGTAAAGTGGCCAACCAGAGAGTTGGTCGAATCCTCATAGATACCGGAAGCTCCTCAGATCTCATCAGTAGCAAATGTCTGTCGAAACTAAAATATCAGACTAATTGCATACATCCGGCCTCCTACCCTTTAGTAGGGTTTGGAGGAGGAGTCGTCCACCCACTGGGACGAGTAGATTTACCCATCCGCCTGGGCGAAAAAGGGAAAGGACGACACATGGTAGTCCGGTTCCTTGTAGTAGAGGAACTCTTGGCCTACAACATGATTCTGGGTCGACCTACCCTGAATAATTCCAAGGCTATTATAATCCCGTCTCTTATGTTGCTCAAGTTTGAGAGGGACAATGGAACAGTCGGCTCCCTAAGGGGAGATCAGAGGATGGCCCGAGAGTGCTATCTCTCGGATGTCAAGCGCACTGTTATGGCTACTGGGTCAAGCGGTGAAAAAACAGACCTTGACAAGGAGAGTGCGCCTGTTCAAGAAGCAGGCGGCAAAAAGAGAAAGGCATCCCAGACAGGGGCCGCAAGAAAAGCAAGAAAATAGCAATCATTGGCAGAGGAGCGGCCGGCTGGTGAGCATGCGGACCTGATCTTAGACGACTCACGTCCTGACCGAACAGTCAAAGTTGGGACGACTGCTCTGAGAAACCTTGGTGACAACTTTCACAACCTATTGAAAGAATACAAGGACATCTTTGCATTCGAAGTCCATGAAATGCCAGACATTAGTCCTGATCTGGCGGTACATAAACTCGCCGTGGATCCGAAAAAGAAGCTGGTACGGCAAAAGAAGCGAAACCATGGCGAAGAAAGAAGTCAGGCGGCAGTCGCCGAAGTTAAAAAATTACTTGATGCAGGGTTCATTCGGCAATGTTACTTCCCAGACTGGGTTGCAAATGTGGTGCTTGTTAAAAAGCCGAATGGCACCTGGCGAATGTGTGTAGACTACACAGACTTAAACAAGGCGTGCCCCAAAGACAGTTACCCTCTGCCTAAAATTGATAACCTGGTCGACTCAACAGCCGGCCATGCCTTGATGAGTTTTATGGACGCCTATTCTGGTTTCCATCAAATTCCTTTATGGAAGAAAGATTAGGAGAAGACGGCCTTCGTCACTGATCAGGGGTTATACTGTTACACGGTCATGCCGTTTGGTCTTAATAATGCCCCGACTACCTTCCAACGAATGATAAACACTGTGTTCTTTGATCAGATTGGGAGAAACGTCGAGGCATACATTGATGATATGATTGTCAAGACTAAACTTCAGAAAGATCATCTGTCGGACCTCCGAGAAACTTTTGCCACACTCAGGCGGCACCATGTCATGCTCAATCCCAAGAAATGTGTATTTGGAGTTGAGTCTGGGAAATTTCTCGGATTCCTTATCAATCAGAGAGGAATAGAGGCGAACCCTGAGAAGGTGCAGGCGGTCATTGACATGCAGTCGCCTCGTACCATCCGAGAGGTTCAGAAGTTAACAGGTTGTCTGGCGGCCTTGGGAAGATTTCTAAGCCGATCAGGCGACAAATGCCTATACTTTTTCCAGGCAATTAAGAAAAAGGCAAGGTTTGAATGGGGGCCAGATGCTGAGGCCGCCTTCCAGAAATTAAAAGTTCACTTGCATTCCTTGCCGAGGCTGGTCAGCCCTTTGCCGTCTCTGATCACGCGTTAAGCGCTGTTCTCCTTGCTGAAAGGGACGGCTGTCAGCTCCCGGTCTACTTTGTCAGTCACGTACTGAAAAATGCCGAGTTGAGGTATCTCCTAGTGGAGAAATTTGGTCTTGCACTCTTCATGGCTGTTAAAAAATTTTAGCCCTACTTTTTGGCACATGCAGTCGTCGTGTATACAGACCAACCTATCAAGCGGCCACTGACCATCATGGAGTCGTCAGGCCGAATGATCAAATGGGCCATATAAATACAGAGCCTGGAAGTTACATTCGAGCCTAGAAAAGCAGTGAAGGGGCAAGCCTTTGCTGATTTTATTGTAGAGATGACTCGTCCTCCTGACTCTCAAGTTCCAGACCAAGTATGGAAGGTATATGTGGACGGAAGCTCTACTTCAAATGGTTGTGGAGCAGGCGTCATATGTCAGTCGCCAGAGGGCGACATGTACGAGTATGCTCTACGCTTCAGTTTTCAGGCTTCAAACAATGAGGCAGAATATGAAGCTTTACTAGCCGGGATCCGCATGTGCAAGGCGGCAGGGGTAAGAAAAATAGACGCCTGTTCCGATTCACAATTGATAGTGAGTCAGTACAATGGCGAATACGAAGCAACCCATCCGGCCATGATCAAGTATTTACAGGCGGTCTGACAAGCAGTCGGCTCCCTTGAGGATTTCCATCTGATCCAAGTGCCGAGATCAGAAAACAACCAGGCGGATGCACTGTCAAAATTAGCATCATCCGCCTCCTCTGATACTCCTCAAACTGTTTTTTGGGAAGTAATGGAGAAGAGAAGCATCGAGGAAAACCCTATTGGAATCCTAGACAGAAGCTCAACCTGGATGGATTCAATCAGGGCATATCTGACAAACGGTACACTGCCGGATGATACTCAACAGGCGGCAGCACTGAAAAAACGAGCCACCTGTTTTGAAATGATAAAGGGAGAACTTCACAAAAAGGGGTACCTTCAACCCTTCTTAAAGTGTGTTGCTCCAGAAAAGGGACGAGAGATACTAGACGATCTTCACTCTGGTTACTGTGCTTCTCATATAGGTGGTAGGATGCTTGCTCAAAGGGCAAGGCGGCAGGGCTACTTTTGGCCTACTTTGGAAGCAGATGCAATGGAGATGGTGAAAAAATGTGACAAGTGCCAAAGGTTTGGCAAACTAATTCACCGTCCGGCTACTGACCTCACTACCATTCACAGCCCACTACCGTTTGCTAAGTGGGGCATGGACATTCTGGGTCCATATACGCCTGCTACAGGCGGAAGGAGGTACATACTTGTTGCCGTCGACTACTTCACTAAATGGGTAGAGGCGGAGGCTGTAAAGGGAATCAAGATGAAAGATGTAATTTCATTCATTTGGAAAAACGTCATCACTCGGTTCGGGGTTCCCATGTCTATGGTTTTTTATAATGGTCCCCAATTTGAGACGCCTGTTCTCAAAAGCTGGTTGGGTGATCAAGGAATTGCAGACTACTTTGCATCTGTCGGCCGTCCACAAGCAAACGGCCAGGTAGAAGCCTTTAATAAAATCATCTCAGACGGTCTCAAGAAAAAGATTGAACGAGCAGGCGGCCTATGGGCGGATGAACTACCACATGTTCTCTGGGCCATTAGGACGACTGAAAAAGGGGCAACTGGAGAAACTCCATTCCTCCTAACTTACGGTGCGGAAGCTGTTCTTCCAATAGAACACTACGAGCCGACTCTTCGAATAATGCTATATGACGAAGAGGCAAACTGGGAAGCCATGCTCCTGGCATTAGACTCACTTCCTGAAAAGAGGGGCAATGCTGTCTTGCGCCATGAGATCTATCGCCTGAGAATGACTAGATCATACAACAAAAAAGTACACAGGCGTCCACTCAAAGTAGGGGACTTTGTACTTAGAAAAATGGAAGCAGTTGGTAGGGCTAATGAGTCTGGAAAACTAACTCCCAACTGGGAAGGACCCTACCGAATCTATGAGGAAGTCAGGGACGGTACCTACCGTCTGGAAACACCAGACGGACAACCGTTGCCTCGAACTTGGAATGTAGATAATCTTAAGAAATATTTCTTTTGAATGATGTAAAGTAAAGAGCTACTTAATAAAAGTTTGCACTTACTATTCAACTTTGTACTACGAGGGGCATGCCGTCTGTACCTTTACAGTCGTCTACTCTCCATTGAGTTTTTCACTCTATCTTCAGAGGGGCATGCCGTCTGTACCTTTACAGTCGGCTACTCTCCATTGAGTTTTTCACTCTATCTTCAGAGGGGCATGCCGTCTGTACCTTTATAGTCGGCTACTCTCCATTGAGTATTTCACTCACAATAGGGGCATGTCGTCTGGGCATATAGTCGGCTACTCTCCATAAGAAGATGGCCGACTGGTTCCAAACACATAGCCACCCCCGTAATACTTAGCTAAAAAGATTAGGGCCTGGCCGACCCTGTGCCTAACAGGCGGCTACCCTCCTTTTACTTAGCACCTACGTTCACCAAGAACTTACCAAGGCCACAGGCCGAATGATCAGACCAGGCGCCAAGCCAACTGATCAAATCTACAAAACTAATACGACCTGTCCCAACATCACAGCAGGCGTCCGACGGCATCCCTCCGGATGAAATTCGTCGTAGAGAGCAGCTCCCTTTTGGGTGGAACATTGCTCTATAAACTATTTACACGGCACCTATACGACTGTCACCAAGGGCAACCACGTAGCCGTTTTTGAGACAAGGATAACTCTATCACTAACCAAACCAGTGGTAGCAATTGACATTTGAGTCAGATGACCACCTGTATTACTTGGGATAAATGCAGGGGGTACCTATTGAGTTAATAGCCAACAAACATTGGCGAATCAAGGGTTCTAGCCGGCCTACGCCGCCTGGTACCTCTACTTCTCAAGCAAAAGTGACGGCGACTGAGTAACTCCAACGTTAACTCATAGTCACTCCCTCAAATTTGGTATGGAACCTAAAAGGTTTGAGTAGACCACCTGTTTTTTGGCTAACAGGGGCACTCAAACCCCTATTCCTACTAGGTAACCTATTGAGTTAATAGCCCACAAACATTGGCAAATCAAGGGGATCAGCCGGCATCCGCCGCCTGGTACCTCTACTACTCAATCTAGATTGTGACGAAGACTAAGTAACTCCTATGTTAACTTAATATTCACTCAACTTAGTATGGAGCCTAAATGGTATGAGTCGTCCGCCTGTTTTTAACAAACAGGGGCTCTCAACCACTACTCTTGCTAGGTTAACAAATTATGAGCTAAAAGCCAACAAACATTGGCATTAAAGGGAAACAACCGGTACCCGCCGCTTGTTATCTCTACTACTCAGTTCCTTAGCGACTAGGTAATACTCTATTTACTTGGTCAGACCACTTTCCTACTTGGTTAAATTTACAAATGACAGGACCGCATGCCTAAAAAGGATCCAGACAAAATAGTTCGAATACTGATTGGATAAATGGCCGATTGATCGTCTATCCTGGAAACAGACAACCAGTCGTCTAGGGGCATAGGCGGCGTACTAACTATCCGTACCTGTCTGCAACGTTCGGCCATGTAAAACAGTCGGTCTAGTGAACAATTGGATATTAGATATGGAATACTTAGACAAATTTGAAGCAAAACAAAAATTCATTAAAAATAAGCCGGTCATTAAAGACCAGCAAAATATTCAAAGCCCCGGCCCCCTGGCCGGGTAAATACAAAGCAAACGGCACGCAGGCCGTGGAAAGAATACATAAAGCTTAAGAAGGGGGCAGTTCAGTATTACCAGCTGCCGCCTGGTCATCACTCTTCTTGCTGGACTCGGCTTCAGCTGCATCCTTTTTTGATGCCTTACCCCCAAGCGGCACAAGCGCCACTATCGGCTCCTCCTCCTCCAACGCTTCCCCCAACGCCTCTTCTTCAGCAGCCGCCAGGATCTCTTGATTATATGTATCCGAACACTGGCGGTACGTTCTTTCCCAAGAGGCAAAGTCGGCACTGGGGAAGAGGCGGCCCCAGGTCATGCGCTGGATTTGAGCGGAGTCTTCCATCATCTCCCGGACCAGCTCTTTCTTCTCTTGCTCGGCCTTTTCCGAGAGCTCTTGGGTAAGACTCTTCTCCTGGGTCACCAGGCGTTCCTTTACGCTGGCCAAGGATTTCTCCATGGCTTCGTAAGAGTACATTTTCAGGCGAAGAGGTTTCAGCTCGGCCTTGAGATTTGTGATGGTCGCCTCCAGCTCGTCATTCTTCTTCTAAGCCGCCTCTAACTGAGCCCGAACAGCGGCGGTAGCCTGCGCCTGATAATAAAGAATATCAATGGTCAGTACTTCATTTTGGGCAATTTGAAACATTGCCTTATCACAGTAAGAGGCGGCCATAGCTTTTGCAGCCTTTACCTCTTTGTTCTTCCGATCAAGCGGCTTGCGAAGGCCGTTAACTCGGAGCAGGGCCTAAGTACAAAAAAACAGGCGTCAGTTTCCAAACAAAAAAGAAAACAGGCGTCCAGAAATTCAAATACTCAAAAATATGCTAAGTATACCTCAGCAAGGACCCCTGCAATCCCGTCAAGGTCAAGGGTGCCGACACCCCTGACCGCCTCCCTTTCAGCTGGAGGAACTGCCCTGATCATAGACTTGGCCATCTCTACCAAGTCAGGCTCCTGGGGGCCGGCTGCATCAAGCATAAACAAACGGATTAGACTTAGTAACAAAGGGAGCAAGTCTAAAATTTACAAGGACAACTTCATACCTCTAGGCGGCCCAGTTGGAGTTTTAGAAGAAGTGGTCGGCTGTTTCTCAGTCGCCACCTGTTTCTTGGCAGAACCAGGAGAGCTCCCTACAGTCATCTTCCGGGCCTTGGGGTCCGGCTGTTGGGAAGATGAAGCTCTTGGAGCACCCGTCTAAAAAAGAAGAAAAAAGTCAGTAGATGCATAAACACTCCAAAAAGAGGGTGAAAGGTTCGGAGCTCACCAAGGGTGCCCCCTTCTTGGGGGAGTCGGTTGAAGCTTGTTGCATAATAGAGGCCCGCAACATGGCCGCCGCAGTCTTGGAGGTGGTGATTTTGCTCATGGCGTCAGTTGCAAAAACAAACAGCAAAGTTAATAAAAGATAAACAACAAATGTATGGAACAACAGAGTATTCGACAGGCCGACTACCTCTTGAGCACCGACTGCTGAGGCCGCAAGCGGCCAAAACGTACTCGTCATAGAGCCACTTGAAGCTCGGGACGCAGTGCAGGGGTACTTGCTCTCGTACCCCTGAAGTAAAGTCGACCCTCGACTCTACTTTAAAGAGTCCTTCATCAAGGATCTCTTTCTTAGCCTTGGGGGGAACAGGCGGCATGCTACGGCCGCCTGCAAGAAGGGGCGGATTCCTGTTCCACCTATTGAAGCGCTTGTTCTGCTCAATGTCTGAACTCTCAATGATGAGGAAGGTGCTCCGCCAGTCCTTCCACTTGTTTGCTTTACCTCTTGTCATGAGGTAGCCCCTGTGGCTTGTCAATTGATACCAGCCGGTACCGCCTGTCTTAGGGGTCCGGCTGAGATAGTTCATATGGGCGAAAGCCTCGAAGCTCGGCTCCACCCCGTGCAGTTCGCACCCGGCCACATAGCCGAGTACGTTGACCCAGGAGTTTGGGGCTAACTGCCATAACCCCAACTCATACCCATCCAAAATTCGCTGAACAGCCGGATGTAATGGGAAGCGAAGCCCTGCCTTGATGGCCGCCTCGTAGCAGCCAAAGCAGGCGCTTTCATAACTGGAACCAGCTGGCCAGACGACTGTGTCTTCTGGATCCGGCACAAACAGTAGAAAGTCGGGGCCCATGGTGTGGTTTGCAATAAAGCTCTCCACTTTCTCTTGCATGGTTGTGATTCGGCCCCGAGGTACCGTGCAGTAGTAGGGGGTATTTAGCTCTCGGTAAGAGGCGGATGGTTCCGCCCAATTGTCCCCCTTCTCAACTGCGTGAGAAAGTCTCGCCTCTTGCAGGCGGCTGTTTTTCTCTTCTGTACCCAAAGAAGCATGGCCAGAAGAGCTTGACTCGGAATCGTCCTCCGACGAGTCTGAAGAGGACGACTCCTCCCCTCTCCCGGAGGGGCCCGCCTCCTCTCTTTGAAAAGGAGCAGATTTGTTAACTGTTAAATGGAAAGGGGTCACTATGACTCCCCCCACAGAATTGCCGGCATCCAGGCCGCCTTGTTTCACTTCCACATCTGGCGCCTGGTCAGATGTTTCACTAAGCGGCACCCTGTGGGAGGAGCCGTCTGAATTTGAGATCCTAGCTGTCTTTTTCGTTCTGGCCATCCTGCTCTGCATAGACACAGATACAGTCGGAATTTGTATAAAGGGCAAAGATGGGTCCGGAAAAGGGCAGGCGGCACTCCTAGTCCTAGATTCAGCCGTCCCCGGTGACCGACTGATCACTAACCTAGGTCGTGTCGTGTGCTTCCGTGGTGCCATTTCAGAAAATAAAAAGAAAATTAAGAGTAAGAGAACTGAGTTACCTGAACGAGTGACGGTTGATGAAGTTCTGGAAATCCGGTGCAGTCCGCTTGTCAGAACAGGCGGTAGGCAGAAAAGGTCCAAAATGTCAGAGCAAGTTCAGGGGTCCGAATGTTCTCAAAAAGTTCTCAAAGTGTGAAATTGACTCAAGACAACTCTCCCTTATATAGGCGAAGTGAGAAGGCAAAGGGTCACTTTCAGAATTCAAAATTTTGGGCGGGAAAATCTCTCGTCCTTTCGCCGACTGACACCTGTAGCAGGCCGTCGCCTGTTACAGTGCGACACCTGTCACAGGTAACACGTGACCAATCACGTGCCACCTGTGAGGGGCAAATTATTAGGGGATTTTGCTCCCACCAATCGGAATGCGCCACGTGGACCAATCAGGTCCTGCCAAGTGTCCCCCAGTTGGAACAGTCAGGGCTTCCCACGTGGCACGCGCTTATTCGTCCACCTTGGACCTGTTATTTCAAGACATGTGGCATACTCCATGCCTAATGGAGAAACCGGCCACCCAGGCCCAACTTCCGAGGGAAGCCCAATCGGCCCTAGGTTTACCTAAACCTAGGATGGGCACGTTTCCCAAGGTTATAAATACCTCCCTTAATCCTCATTAAGGGGAATTACAAAAAGAGAACAGAAACATTACGGAAAAAAAACACATTAATTACACATAGTAATAACCGGCTGATCTCGCTAACAAAGAAGATTACCTACATTAAACACTCTCACCTAGAGAGACCAAATCACTTTAATTTCCGCATTAATTACTCCTTAATCAGGTACTAACTTGACCGTTGGATGAGGAGCTCACAGGAGTCTCCGTTATTTTGCAGGTACACGCGTCCGGTTCCAGTCTCGGAATTGTAACTCTCCCGCAGGACATCAGAAAACCCCGAAACAGTAGTTATGAATTATTTTCCTTACAAAATGATTTTCTTTTTAAGGGAAATAAGTTATGCATTCCTAAATGTCCAATTCGAAGCTTGTTGATTCATGAAGCGCATGGAGGAGGTCTAGCAGGCCATTTCGGAGTTCAAAAGACTATGGAGCTTCTTCAAGCTCACTTTTATTGGCCTAATATGCTATCCATTGTTCACCGTGTTGTAGCGCATTGCTCTACTTGTCAAAGGGCAAAGATGGTGTTTCACAAAGGTCTTTACAAGCCATTGCCAATTCCGGAGAGACCTTGGGAAGACATAAGCATGGATTTTATTATGGCTTTACCTAGAACTCAAAGAGGTAAGGACTCAATCATGGTGGTAGTTGATCGTTTTTCAAAAATGGCTCACTTTGTCCCTTGTCATAAAACCGAGGATGCTACGAAGGTGGCGAAATTATATTTTGATGGGGTTGTTCGTTTCCATGGAATCCCACGCACCATTGTTTCAGGTCGAGATACTTAGTTCCAAAGTCATTTTTGGAAGTCTTTGTGGCGTCTTATGGGAACCAAGTTGCTGTTTTCTACCTCACATCACCCCCAAACTGATGGCCAAACCGAGGTGGTGAATAGGGTACTAGATTCTTTGCTTAGGACCTTGGTTAGTCAGATCACCAAAGATTGGGATGTCAAACTCGCTCATGCCGAGTTTGCTTACAATAGAACTCCTAGCGCTACTACAAAGTATTCTCCTTTTGAAGTAGTCTATGGTTCTAATCCTTATGTTCCAATTGATCTCATAGCGGTGCCTCGAGACAAGTTCGTGCATGGAGGTGCCAAGGAACAAGCCGAGTTCATGGTGAAAATCCACAAGGAAGTAAGGAAGAACATCGAGAAGGCTAATGAAATCTATAAGAAGCAAGCCAACAAGAGAGTCAAAAACGTGAGAAGTTTTGAAGTTGGTGACTTAGTGTGGATCTACATGAGGAAGGAAAGGTTTCCCAATCAAAGGAAGAACAAGCTCATGCCACGAGCCGAGGGTCCATTTGAGATAGTGGAAAAGATCAATGACAATGCCTACAAGGTAGATTTAGGAGGAAAGTATGGCGTCTCAAGCACATTCAATGTGGGGGATCTAGCACCGTACTATAATGATGAAGAATTGAGGGCAATTCCCTTTGAAGAAGGGGAGGATGACCAAAGTGGTCAAGGTTTGAATATTCCAGTCCAAGAGTTGAACGTTAGGGAATTGATTTTGTCCAAGTCTTTCTTCGATGCTACTCCTATGGATTTTGGCATGCACGGTCCATATAATTCCTCAAATGGTTGCACCATATTGAGCGTGACTAATTACCTCAGTAATGGGGGAATGTAGGCTGATTTAATGCATACTTTAAGCAGAGTTTCAAGCTGGTTTAATTTCGTAATAAAGGAGCTTGAATGAAGGCTTAATTGGGAGGTTACAAAGGCGCATTTCAAGGCTACTTTGAAGGAAGAATTTGAACAGTAGTTTGGAGTCAATTTGATGAACGTTCTTCCCTTATTTTTAGCTATGTTTCCCTTGTGATAAGCTTTCTTAATTAGAGTAATAATTAGTTGTAATGGGGATTAGGTTGGACGGTTATGAGCCACTTAATCTACCCAGCTTTGTTATTTCTGATTTGTTGTTTGTTTTAGCTAAGTGTGGTGGCGATTAAATAATGAAAGGCACCCCAGAAAATTTGCAAAAAACACACGAGTGTATGATCTAAATTTGACTTGTGCTAGTCAGGTTTATTTTCCAAATTTGAGAGTTACCTCAATTTGAAGAGTTTGTGTTTTAGTGAGAGTTCCTAAGACTTAAACTGGTAGTTGTCGAATAGGTGAGAGTTCCCTAATCACTACTACGCCCAAACAAGTGAGTGAGTGTTCCTCATTGTTATATCCTCAAGGTTAAGGGTGAGAGTTCCCCTAATCCTTCTTAGTTACTCCACATTGATACTTCTAAATTAAACTAAACGCAACACGCATTCCAGACCGTTTGTAAACAAGTTTCTGACCTTGCCTACATATCGCACAGTCGTATGGCCGGCTGGTACTAGTTATGATGGCGCCTGCTTTGGCTGCTACGAGGCGGCCATCAAGGCTGGGCTGCGCTTCCCACTACATCCAGCTGTTCAGCGGATCTTGGATGGGTATGAGTTGGGGTTATGGCAGTTAGCCCCGAACTCCTGGGTCAACGTACTCGGCTATGTGGCCGGGTGCGAACTGCACGGGGTGGAGCCGAGCTTCGAGGCTTTCGCCCACATGAACTACCTCAGCCGGACCCCTAAGGCAGGCGGTACCGGCTGGTATCAATTGACGAGCCACAGGGGCTACCTCATGACAAAAGGTAAAGCAAACAAATGGAAGGACTGGCGGAGCACCTTCCTCATCATTGAGAGTTCAGACACAGAGCTGAACAAGCACTTTAACAGGTGGAACAGGAATCCGCCCCTTCTTGCAGGCGACCGCAGCATGCCGCCTGTTCCCCCCAAGGCTAAAAAAGATATCCTAGATAAAGGACTCTTCAAAGTAGAGTCGAAGGTGAACTCTACTTCAGGGGTACGAGAGCAAGTACCCCTGCACTGCGTCCCGAGCTTCAAATGGCTCTAAGACGAGTACTTTTTGGCCGCCTGTGGCCTCAGCAGTCGGTGCTCAAGAGGTAGCCAGCCTGTTGAATACTCTGATGTTCTGTGCATTTCTTGTTATGACTTTTATTAACTTTGCTATTTGTTTTTGCAGCGGACGCCATGAGCAAAATTACCGCCTCCAAGACTGCGGCGGCCATGTTGCGGGCCTCCATCATGCAACAGTCTTCAACCGACTCCCCCAACAAGGGGGCACCCTTGGTGGGCTTTGAACCTTTCACCCTCTTTTTGGAGTTGTGTTTATGCATATACTGACTCTTTTCTTCTTTTTTAGACGAGCGCTCCAAGAACTGCTTCTTCCCAACAGCCGGCCCTCAGGAGCCTGACTTGGTCGAGGTGGCCAAGTCTATGATCAAGGCTGTTCCTCCAGCTGAAAGGGAGGCGGTCAGGGGTGTCGGCACCCTTGACCTAGACGGGATTGCAGGGGTCCTTGCTGAGGTATACTTAGCATATTTTTGAGTATTTGAATTCCAGGACGCCTGTTTTCTTTTTGTTTGGAAACTGACGCATGTTCCCCTTTTTACTTAGGCCCTGCTCCGAGTGAACAGCCTTTGCAAGCCGCTTGACCGGAAGAACAAAGAGGTAAAGGCTGCAAAAGCTATGGCCGCCTCTAACTGTGATAAGGCAATGTGTCAAATTGCCTAAAATGAAGTTCTGACCATTGATATTCTTTATTATCAGGCGCAGGCTACCGCCGCTATCCGGGCTCAGTTAGAGGCGGCCCAGAAGAGGAATAGCGAGCTGGAGGCGACCATCAACAACCTCAAGGCCGAGCTGAGACCTCTTCGCCAAAAGATGTCCTCATACGAAACCTTGGAGAAATCCTTGGCGAGCGTAAAGGAACGCCTGGTGACCCAGGAGAAGAGTCTTACTCAGGAGCTCTCGGAAAAGGCCGAGCAAGAAAAGAAAGAGCTGGTCCAGGAGATGATGGAAGACTCTGCTTAAATCCAGCGCATGACTTGGGGCCGCCTCTTCCCCAATGCCGACTTTGCCTCATGGGAAAAAACGTACCGCCAGTGTTCTGATAGATATAATCAGGAGATCCTGGCGGCTACTGAGGAAGAGGCGTTGGAGGAGGAGGAGCAGCCGGTAGTGGCGCTTGTGCCGCTTAGGGGTAATGCATCGAAGAAGGATGCAGCTGAAGCCGAGTCCGGCAAGAAGAGTGCTGACCAGGCGGCAGCTGCTGATATTGAAGATCTGCCCCCTTCTTAAGCTTTATGTCTTCTTTCCACGGCCTGCGTGCCGTTTGTTTTGTATTTACCCGGCCAGGGGGCCGGGGCTCTGAATATTTTGCCGGTCTTTAATGACCGGCTTCTTTTTAATGAATATTTTTGTTTTGCTTCAAATATGTTTAAGTATTGAATATTCTGATATCCAATTGTACACTATACCGACTATTTTACATGGCCAATAGTTGCAGACAGGTACGGATAGTTAGTCACGCCGCCTATGCCCCTGGACGACTAGTTGTCTGTTTCCAGGCTAGACGAATAGTCGGCCATTTATCCAATCGGTATTCGAACCATTTTAAAGACTGGATCCCCTTTAGGAAGGCGGTTCTGTCACATAAAATTAACCAAGTAGGAAAGTGGTTTCCTACTTGTCATGTTTTTAGGCTAGAGACTTTAGGCCGTCTAGGCCGACTGTTTCCCGCCATATTTAATCTAGTGTGAACAGGTGCTGTATGAACACCTTTTTAGTTTCATACTAAAAATTTTAAGGAGTGATCAAGTAAACATGATTGTTACCTAGTCGCCAAGTAACTGAGTAGTAGAGGTATCAAGCGGTGGATACCGGTTGTTCCCCTTTATTTGCCAATGTTTGTTGGCTTTTAACTCATAAGTTGTTAACCTAGCAAGAGTAGTGGTTGAGAGCCCCTGTTTGCTAAAAATAGGCGGACGACTCATACCTTTTAGGCTCCATACTAAGTTTGAGAGAGTGACTATGAGTTAACTTTGGAGTTACTCAGTCGCCGTCACTCCTGCTTGAGTAGTAAAGGTACCAGGCGGCAGAGGCCGGCTGAACCTTTTGATTCGCCAATATTTGTTGGCTATTAACTCAAGAGGTACCCCCTGCATTTATCCTAAGTAATACAGGCGGTCATCTGACTCAAATGCCAACTGCTACCACTGGTTTGGTTAGTGATAGAGTTATCCTTGTCTCAAAAACGGCTACGTGGTTTCCCTTGGGGGCAGTCGTATAGGTGCCTTGTAATTAGTTTATGTTTCGGGTTTTTCTGATGTCCTGCGGGAGAGTTACAATTTCGAGACTGGAACCGGACGCCTGTACCTGCAAAACAAACGGATGCTCCGGATGATTGGAGATCCGCCTCCGACGGTCAAGTTAGTACTTGATTAAGGAGTAATTAATGCGGAAATTAAAGTGATTGGGTCTCTCTAGGTGAGAGTGTTTAATGTGTGTAATCTGCGTTTTTAGCGTGTAATCTCCCTTAATGAGGATTAAGGGAGGTATTTATAACCTCGGGAAACGTGTCAATCTAGGTTTAGGTTAACCTTGGGCTGATTGGGCTTCCCTCGGAAGTTGGGCCTAGGTGACCGGTTATCCCAGGTGTCATGGGAAGGACACGTGTCGTGTCGTAATTGGTCCATAGTGGACGGATCATTGCTAGACACGTGGCAGGCTCCTATTGGCCCATGTGACGGACACATGGCGGAACCTGATTGGTCCACTTGTCAGATGGTGATTGGTGGGGAAAAATCCCCTAATCACAGCCCATAATGAAGCTATTTGGACCTTCTACAAGTGTCTTGGACCCTTCAAAAGAATTAGCCTCTTGATTCACATCATTCTCCCCTTCTTCAAAAGAATTTAACTTCAAATTCACATCATCAAAACAAGTAAAGAGGTTTTCAATGTTATAGGTAGAATCTTCATCGCCATTCTTACTGGAATAGTCTTCTTGGTACTCACCATCTTCATAGTTGTCATCTTCTTTATTAAGAAGACATGTCTTGGGTCTTCTATCGATCTCTTCCTTGAATACCTTTTCCCTTAGAAACAAACTTGAACTTCGATTAACATTGGAGCAATTACTATGTCCTTTATGAGACAAAGGTTGTAGACTAAAACGTTTGTTTCCATCCTTCACGGAATACACATTGGTCTTGCCATCATGTTTAACCTTTCTATCAAATTTCCATGGTCTTCCCAAAAGTAAGTGACAAGCACTCATTGGAATCACATCACACCATATTTCATCTTTGTAATTTCCTATGGAGAAATTTACTAGTTCTTGCTTCTTAATTTGAAAACCCTTTGAATCATCAAGCCAGTTTACTTTATATGGTTTTGAATGATCACGAATAGAGAGGTTCAGTTTACTCACCATGCTAGTTGAAGCAACATTTGTGCAAGAGCCACTATCAATGATCACGTTGCAAGTACTTTCACCAACTTTGCATCGAGTATGGAACAAATTCTCACGTTGATCTTGAATAGAAGTGACTTCGGTGTGTAATATCTTCCTTAAAACAAGCAGCTTATCTTCATATTCGGCATAGACAACCTCATCCTCTTTTTCCGAGTCAACAACCTTTTCCTCCTTATTATGAATTGACTCCTCTTCACACTCAAAGGTTATGTGTTCCTCTTCTTCTTCAATTTGTTGATATTGTTTGATTGTAAGAGCTTTCTTAGTAGGACATTGATCCGACCTATGTCCCTTTCCTTGACACTTGAAGCACCTTATTCGACTTTCAAATTCCTCTTTAGACACCTTGACAACCTTCTTTTCTCCACTCGTCGAACATTCTCCCTTGTGCTCGTTAGAAAAATTTGTGGAACTAGGCTTGAAAGGTTTCGAAAAACTTTTATTTGGCTCGGTTTTTTTCTTATCCTCGAGCCAATGACTTTCAATCTTCAAAGCTAATTTGCACACATCATTGAATGACTCATAAGTACTCAATTCAATCTTCTTAGCAATAGGTCGATTAAGACCCTTAAGGAATCGAGCAATCCGCAATGGTTCTTTCTCCTCCAAATCACAAAGAGAGGTTAGTTTATCAAATTCAGCAATATATTCATTAACACTCTTAGTATCTTGTGTCAACATAGTGAGTTTCACATATAGAATTTGTTTGAAATCATGTGGAAGGTATTTAGAACGCATCTTCTTCTTCAAAACTGTCCATGTCTTGATCTTATCCTTCCCTGCTCTAGCACGTCGAGCCTTTAAATTATCGAACCAAATTCCCGCATTCTTAGTGAGTCGTATATAAGGAATTTTGAAACGTTGAGAATCATCAAAACCTTTTTAATCTGAAATATTCTCTAATTGTCTCGCCCACTCAAGAAAATCTTCGGGGCTTCCTAGACCCGTAAAATCATCAAGCTTGATACCTTTATCATCGATCTTTTTATTATAATGAGTATCTTCATCACTGCTAGAAGCATCACTATCACTATCATGCCGTTTTTTCTTCTTTTTCTTTTTATCAAGCAATAGTTGTGAAAAAGCATTAAAACGTGCCTCCGTATTATCTTGCAATCTTGCAAATTCATCCATGAGTTTGCTCAAATCTTCCTCCATAATTATAAGACAAAACAGACTTAAAAGAACCCTTATCCACACAGGTATATCCCACAAAAATAGCAACACAACTTGGAACAAAATCGCACACAACGAGCAGTAAGTATTAAATCGGACCAAAACTGACACAGTTGCGGAAAACAGTCCAGTTTAATAGCAAACGAACTCAAAAAATTCCGAAATTTCACAGGCAGAAAGTAAACGACATTTCACCCAAAATCAAAAAACGAATCACCTGAAAAGACCTTGTAACGAAGGAGAACGAGCCTTCTAAAGTTGACAGAAAAACTGGTTATCCGAGAACAAGTGCGATTTGATGAACGAATTGTTGAACGATCAAAAACCCCTGAAATCTGATACCAATTTGATGTGGATTTAAACCCCTTAACTTAATAAAGAATCTAAAATCACACAAGTAACACAAGCCCTTCGAATTTCGTTAGAAAATCGAACAACTTAAAGATAACAAACCGGATATGACTTTGAAAACGACCACTCCTGGAACGAATTCAACGCCTCTCAAATTACCTAGACCACTCCTGGAACTAAGTACTTTGATGAACAAAACTTAGACTACTCCTAGACCTAAGAATTGAACGTTCTAATTATCAAAACAACTCCTTGAATTGAAAACTAGCAAAAGAATTTGTAAGCAATTAAGCAAAACAAACAATAAACTTGTATTGAATTTTCTGGTTTTTGTTGTTGTGTACAAAGCCACGAAAAATCCCTTATTTATAGACTAAAACTAACTATTCCTAAGTCTATTCAAACTAGAAAAAACCCTAGCCTTGATCCCAAAGTATCCTAGATAGAATAGGAAAACCAATTCTAATGGAACTAGGAAACTAGTAATAAGACTAGTTCTAATTAACCTAAAACTTCTTAAAACAATTCCTAATTGACTTAGAAATTATTTTAAAATAAAATAACAGAAATTAAGAAGATTCCTAATTGCTTAAACCAAGAAAAACCCTTTCAAGTGAAAGGTAAAAACTTGCAAGCAAAAACTCTAGAAAAAACTAAGTAAAGAAAATCATGCTTTTCGTTCTGTCGCCGAAACTCTTTGCACGCGCCACCAAGGTGGTGCACGCGCCAGATTAATGTCAAGGTGGGTCCAAGGCGGAGCTAGGGAGTCGGCGCGTGGGCCAGGAGTCGGCGCGTGGCTGCATGTGTGCTCGTCGGAAGTGAACTTCGCAATTTCTTCTTCTTTGTAATTC
Organism: Chenopodium quinoa; assembly: GCF_001683475.1. Classification (NCBI taxonomy): domain Eukaryota; kingdom Viridiplantae; phylum Streptophyta; class Magnoliopsida; order Caryophyllales; family Amaranthaceae; genus Chenopodium; species Chenopodium quinoa. The sequence goes on along the minus strand of NW_018745046.1, from coordinate 13,269 downwards.
GTGCTTGTTTCTTTCCAATTTAAGCTATTGGATCTTTCCTTGTTTATTATCTTGTTTATTTTCTTGTTTGGGCAGCCCATAATGAAGCTATTTGGACCTTCTACAAGTGTCTTGGACCCTTCAAAAGAATTAGCCTCTTGATTCACAACAAATTGAATCAAATGAAAGTCAAACACATTCAAACAAAGCTTTTTGAATCAAATGAAAGTCAAATGCATTCATCAAAGCTAATTGAATCAAATGAGAGTCAAATGCATTCTACAAAGATAATTATATCAAATGAAAGTAAAACACATTCAAACATGGCTAATTGATTCAAATAAAAGTCAAACACATTCAAACAAAGGTTTTTGAATCATATGAAAGTCAAATGCATTCCAAAAACCTAATTTAATCAAATGAAAGTCAAATGCATTCTACAAAGCTAATTGAATCAATTGAAAGTGAAAAGCATTCAAACAAAGATAATTGAATCAAATGAAAGTCTAATGCATTCTACAAAGCTATTTGAATCAAATGAAAGTCAAACACATTCAAACAAAACTTTATGCATCTAATGAAAGTCAAATGCATTCAACAAAGCTAATTTAATCAAATGAAAGTCAAACACAATCACACAACGCTATTTGAATCAAATGAAAGTCTAATGCATTCTACAAAGCTAATTGAATCAAAAGAAAGTCAAACACATTCAAACAAAGCTTTTTAAATCAAATAAAAGTCAAATGCATTCAACAAAGCTAATTGAATCAAATGAGAGTCAAATGCATTTTATAAAGCTAATTAAATCAAATGAAAGTCAAACACATTAAAACAAAGCTAATTGATTCAAATGAAAGTCAAACACATTCAAACAAAGCTTTTTGAATCAAATTAAAGTCAAATGCATTCAAAGAAGCTATTTGAATCAAATGAAAGTCAAATGCATTTTACAAATCATATTGAATCAAATGAAAGCCAAATGCATTCTACAAAGCTAATTAAATCAAATGAAAGTCAAACACATTCAAACAAAGCTAATTGATTCAAATGAAAGTCAAACTCATTCAAACAAAGTTTTTGAATCAAAATTAAAGTCATATGCATACAACAAAGCTAATAAAGTCAAATGAAAGTCAAATGCATTTTAAAAGCTAATTGAATCAAATGAAAGTCAAACACATTCAAACAAAGCATTTTGAATCAAATGAAAGTGAAATGCTTTCAACAAAGCTAATTGAATCAAATGAAAGTCAAACTCATTCAAACAAAGCTTTTTGAATCGTATGAAAGTAAAATGCATTTAACAAAGCTAAGTGAATCAAATGAAAGTCAAATGCATTCTACAAAGCTAATTGAATCTAATAAAATCAAACACATTCAAACAAAGGTAATTGAATCAAATGAAAGTCAAACACATTCAAACAATGGTTTTTGAACCAAATGAAAGTCTAATGCATTCTATAAAGCTAATTGTATCAAATGAAAATCAAGCACATTCAAACAAAGCTATTTAAATCAAATGAAAGTCAAAGGCATTCTACAAAGCATTTTGAATCAAATGAAAGTCAAGCACAATCAAACAAAGATAATTGAATTAAATGAATGCCTAATGCATTCTACAACGCCAATTGAATCAAATGAAAGTCAAACACATTCAAACAAAGCTTTTTGAATCAAATCAAAGTAAAATGCATTCAATAAAGCTAATTGTATCAAATGAAATTCAAATGCATTCTACAAAGCAAATTAAATCAAATGAAAGTAAAACACATTCAAACATAGCTAATTGATTCAAATAAAAGTCAAACATATTCAAACAAAGCTTTTTAAATCATATGAAAGTCAAATGCATTCCACAAAGCTAATTTAATCACATGAAAGTCTAATGCATTTTACAAAGCTAATTGAATCAATTGAAAATGAAAAGCATTCAAACAAAGCTAATTGAATCAAATGAAACTCTAATGCATTCTACAAAGCTAATTGAATCAAATGAAAGCCAAACACATTCAAACAAAGCTTTTTGAATCAAATGAAAGTCAAATGCATTCAACAAAGCTAATTGAATCAAATGAAAGTCAAACACATTCAAAGAAAGGTAATTGAATCAAATAAAAGTTAAACACATTCAAACAAAGCTTTTTGAATCAAATGAAAGTCAAATGCATTCAACAAAGCTAATTGAATCAAATGAAATCCAAACACAATCAAACAAAGCTAATTGAATCAAATGAAAGTCTAATGCATTCTACAACGCCAATTGAATCAAATGAAAGTCAAACACATTCAAACAAAGCTTTTTGAATCAAATGAAAGTCAAATGCATTCATCAAAGCTAATTGAATCAAATGAGAGTCAAATGCATTCTACAAAGAAAATTAAATCAAATGAAAGTAAAACACATTCAAACATAGCTAATTGATTCAAATAAAAGTCAAACATATTCAAACAAAGCTTTTTAAATCATATGAAAGTCAAATGCATTCCACAAAGCTAATTTAATCAAATGAAAGTCAAATGCATTTTACAAAGCTAATTGAATCAATTTAAAATGAAAAGCATTCAAACAAAGCTAATTAAATCAAATGAAACTCTAATGCATTCTACAAAGCTAATTGAATCAAATGAAAGTCAAACACATTCAAACAAAGCTTTTTGAATCATATGAAAGTCAAATGCATTCAACAAAGCTAATTGAATCAAATGAAAGTCAAACACATTCAAACAAAGGCAATTGAATCAAATGAAAGTCAAACGCATTCAAATAATGGTTTTGGAATCAAATGAAAGTCTAATGCATTCTATAAAGCTAATTGTATCAAATGAAAATCAAACACATTCAAACAAAGCTAATTGAATCAAATGAAAGTCTAATGCATTCTACAACGCCAATTGAATCAAATGAAAGTCAAACACATTCAAACAAAGCTTTTTGAATCAAATGAAAGTCAAATGCATTCATCAAAGCTAATTGAATCAAATGAGAGTCAAATGTATTCTACAAAGATAATTAAATTAAATGAAAGTAAAACACATTCAAACATAGCTAATTGATTCAAGTAAAAGTCAAACACATTCAAACAAAGGTTTTTAAATCATATGAAAGTCAAATGCATTACAAAAACCTAATTTAATCAAATGAAAGTCAAATGCATTCTACAAAGCTAATTGAATCAATTGAAAGTGAAAAGCATTCAAACAAAGCTAATTAAATCAAATGAAAGTCTAATGCATTCTACAAAGCTAATTGCATCAAATGAAAGTCAAACACATTCAAACAAAACTTTATGAATCTAATGAAAGTCAAATGCATACAACAAAGCTAATTTAATCAAATGAAAGTCAAACACAATCACACAACGCTATTTGAATCGAATGAAAGTCTAATGCATTCTACAAAGCTAATTGAATCGAATGAAAGTCAAACACATTCAAACAAAGCTTTTTAAATCAAATAAAAGTCAAATGCATTCAACAAAGCTAATGAATCAAATGAGAGTCAAATGCATTTTATAAAGGTAATTAAATCAAATTAAAGTCAAACACATTAAAACAAAGCTAATTGATTCAAATGAAAGTCAAACACATTCAAACAAAGCTTTTTGAATCAAATTAAAGTCAAATGCATTCAAAGAAGCTATTTGAGTCAAATGAAAGTCAAATGCATTCTACAAATCATATTGAATCAAATGAAAGCCAAATGCATTCTACAAAGCTAATTAAATAAAATGAAATTCAAACACATTCAAACAAAGCTAATTGATTCAAATAAAAGCCAAACTCGTTCAAACAAATTTTTGATTCAAAATTAAAGTCATATGCATTCTACAAAGCTAATAAAGTCAAATGAAAGTCAAATGCATTCCAAAAAGCTAATTGAATCAAATGAAAGTAAAACACATTCAAACAAAGCTTTTTGAATCATATTAAAAGTCAAATGCATTCAAAGAAGCTATTTGAATAAAATGAAAGTCAGATGCATTTTTCAAATCATATTGAATCAAATGAAAGTCAAATGCATTCTACAAAGCTAATTAAATCAAATAAAAGTCAAACACAATAAAACAAAGCTAATTGAATCAAATGAAAATCAACCACATTCAAACAAAGCTTTTTTAATCAAAAGAAAGTCAAATGCATTCAACAAAGCTCATTGAATCAAATGAAAGTCAAATGCATTCTATAAAGCTAATTAAATCAAATGAAAGTCAAACACATTCAAACAAAGCTAATTGATTCAAATGAAAGTCAAACTCATTCAAACAAAGTTTTTGAATCAAAATTAAAGTCATATGCATACAACAAAGCTAATAAAGTCAAATGAAAGTCAAATGCATTTTAAAAGCCAATTGAATCAAATGAAAGTCAAACACATTCAAACAAAGCATTTTGAATCAAATGAAAGTGAAATGCTTTCAACAAAGCTAATTGAATCAAATGAAAGTCAAACTCATTCAAACAAAGCTTTTTGAATCGTAAGAAAGTAAAATGCATTTAACAAAGCTAAGTGAATCAAATGAAAGTCTAATGCATTCTACAAAGCTAATTGAATCTAATAAAAGTCAAACACATTCAAACAAAGGTAATTGAATCAAATGAAAGTCAAACACATTCAAACAATGGTTTTTGAATCAAATGAAAGTCTAATGCATTCTATAAAGCTAATTGTATCAAATGAAAATCAAACACATTCAAACAAAGCTATTTAAATCAAATGAAAGTCAAATGCATTCTACAAAGCATATTGAATCAAATGAAAGTCAAGCACAATCAAACAAAGCTAATTGAATCAAATGAATGTCTACTGCATTCTACAACACCTATTGAATCAAATGAAAGTAAAAACACATTCAAACAAACCTTTTTGAATCAAATCAAAGTAAAATGCATTCATTAAAGCTAATTGTATCAAATGAAATTCAAATGCATTCTACAAAGAAAATTAAATCAAATGAAAGTAAAACACATTCAAAACATAGCTAATTGATTCAAATAAAAGTCAAACATATTCAAACAAAGCTTTTTAAATCATATAAAAGTCAAATGCATTCCACAAAGCTAATTTAATCAAATGAAAGTCAAATGCATTTTACAAAGCTAATTGAATCAATTGAAAATGAAAAGCATTCAAACAAAGCTAATTAAATCAAATGAAACTCTAATGCATTCTACAAAGCTAATTGAATCAAATGAAAGTCAAACACATTCAAACAAAGCTTTTTGAATCAAATGAAAGTAAAAATGCATTCAACAAAGCTAATTGAATCAAATGAAAGTCAAACACATTTAAACAAAGGTAATTGAATCAAATGAAAGTCAAACACATTCAAACAAAGCTTTTTGAATCAAATGAAAGTCAAATGCATTCAACAAAGCTAATTGAATCAAATGAAAGTCAAACACAATCAAACAAAGCTAATTGAATCAAATGAAAGTCTAATGCATTCTACAACGCATCTAAAATCACACAAGTAACACAAGTCCTTCGAATTTCGTTAGAAAATCGAACAACTTAAAGATAACAAACCGGATATGACTTTGAAAACGACCACTCCTGGAACGAATTCAACGCATCTCAAATTACCTAGACCACTCCTGGAACTAAGTACTTTGATGAACAAAACTTAGACTACTCCTAGAACTAAGAATTGAACGTTCTAATTATCAAAACAACTCCTTGAATTGAAAACTAGCAAAAGAATTTGTAAGCAATTAAGCAAAACAAACAATAAACTTGTATTGAATTTTCTGGTTTTTGTTGTTGTGTACAAAGCACGAAAAATCCCTTATTTATAGACTAAAACTAACTATTCCTAAGTCTATTCAAACTAGAAAAAACCCTAGCCTTGATCCAAAGTATCCTAGATAGAATAGGAAAACAATTCTGATGGAACTAGGAAACTAGTAATAAGACTAGTTCTAATTAACCTAAAACTTCTTAAAACAATTCCTAATTGACTTAGAAATTATTTTAAAATAAAATAATAGAAATTAAGAAGATTCTAATTGCTTAAACAAGAAAAACCTTTCAAGTGAAAGGTAAAAACTTGCAAGCAAAAACTCTAGCAAAAAACTAAGTAAAGAAAATCATGCTTTTCGTTCTGTCGCCGAAACACTTTGCACGCGCCACCAAGGTGGTGCACGCGCCAGACCAATGTCAAGGTGGGTCCAAGGCGGAGCTAGGGAGTCGGCGCGTGGGCCAGGAGTCGGCGCGTGGCAGTATGTGTGCTCGTTGGAAGTGAACTTCGCAATTTCTTCTTCTTTGTAATTCGTGCTTGTTTCTTTCCAATTTAAGCTATTGGATCTTTCCTTGTTTATTTTCTTGTTTGGGCAGCCCATAATGAAGCTATTTGGACCTTCTACAAGTGTCTTGGACCCTTCAAAAGAATTAGCCTCTTGATTCACATCAAATTGAATCAAATGAAAGTCAAACACATTCAAACAAAGCTTTTTGAATCAAATGAAAGTCAAATGCATTCATCAAAGCTAATTGAATCAAATGAGAGTCAAATGCATTCTACAAAGATAATTAAATCAAATGAAAGTAAAAACACATTCAAACATAGTTAATTGATTCAAATAAAAGTCAAACACATTCAAACAAAGGTTTTTGAATCATATGAAAGTCAAATGCATTCCAAAAACCTAATTTAATCAAATGAAAGTCAAATGCATTCTACAAAGGTAATTGAATCAATTGAAAGTGAAAAGCATTCAAACAAAGATAATTGAATCAAATGAATTCTAATGCATTCTACAAAGCTAATTGAATCAAAATGAAAGTCAAACACATTCAAACAAAACTTTATGCATCTAATGAAAGTCAAATGCATTCAACAAACCTTATTTAATCAAAATGAAAGTCAAACACAATCACACAACGCTATTTCAATCAAATGAAAGTCTAATGCATTCTACAAAGCTAATTGAATCAGAAGAAAGTCAAACACATTCAAACAAAGCTTTTTAAATCAAATAAAAGTCAAATGCATTCAACAAATCTAATTGAATCAAATGAGAAGTCAAATGCATTTTATAAAGCTAATTAAATCAAATGAAAGTCAAACACATTGAAACAAAGGCTAATTGATTCAAATGAAAGTCAAAAACATTCAAACAAAGCTTTTTGAATCAAATTAAAGTCAAATGCATTCAAAGAAGCTATTTTAATCAAATGAAAGTCAAATGCATTCTACAAATCATATTGAATCAAATGAAAGCCAAATGCATTCTACAAAGCTAATTAAATCAAATGAAAGTTTAAACACATTCAAACAAAGCTAATTGTATCAAATGAAAATCAAACACATTCAAACAAAGCTTTTTGAATAATATTAAAAGTCAAATACATTCAAAGAAGCTATTTGAATCAAATGAAAGTCAGATGCATTTTTCAAATCATATTGCAACAAATGAAAGTCAAATGCATTCTACAAAGCTAATTAATTCAAATGAAAGTCAAACACAATAAAACAAAGCTAATTGAATCAAATGAAAGTCAACCACATTCAAACAAAGCTTTTTTAATCAAAAGAAAGTCAAATGCTTTTAACAAAGCTCATTGAATCAAATGAAAGTCAAATGCATCATATAAAGCTAATTAAATCAAATGAAAGTCAAACACATTCAAACAAAGCTAATTGATTCAAATGAAAGTCAAACTCATTCAAACAAAGTTTTTTGAATCAAAATTAAAGTCATATGCATACAACAAAGCTAATAAAGTCAAATGAAAGTCAAATGCATTTTAAAAGCTAATTGAATCAAATGAAAGTCAAACACATTCAAACAAAGCATTTTGAATCAAATGAAAGTGAAATGCTTTCAACAAAGCTAATTGAATCAAAATGAAAGTCAAACTCATTCAAACAAAGCTTTTTGAATCGTATGAAAGTAAAATGCATTTAACAAAGCTAAGTGAATCAAATGAAAGTCAAATGCATTCTACAAAGCTAATTGAATCTAATAAAAGTCAAACACATTCAAACAAAGGTAATTGAATCAAATGAAAGTCAAACACATTCAAACAATGGTTTTTGAATCAAATGAAAGTTAATGCATTCTATAAAGCTAATTGTATCAAATGAAAATCAAACGCATTCAAACAAAGCTATTTAAATCAAATGAAAGTCAAATGCATTCTACAAAGCATATTGAATCAAATGAAAGTCAAGCACAATCAAACAAAGCTAATTGAATCAAATGAATGTCTAATGCATTCTACAACGCCAATTGAATCAAATGAAAGTCAAACACATTCAAACAAAGCTTTTTGAATCAAATCAAAGTAAAATGCATTCATTAAAGCTAATTGTATCAAATGAAATTCAAATGCATTCTACAAAGCAAATTAAATCAAATGAAAGTAAAACACATTCAAACATAGCTAATTGATTCAAATAAAAGTCAAACATATTTCAAACAAAGCTTTTTAAATCATATAAAAGTCAAATGCATTCCACAAAGCTAATTTATTCAAATGAAAGTCAAATGCATTTTACAAAGCTAATTGAATCAATTGAAAATGAAAAGCATTCAAACAAGCTAATTGAATCAAATGAACTCTAATGCATTCTACAAAGCTAATTAAATCAAATGAAAGCCAAACACATTCAAACAAAGCTTTTTGAATCAAATGAAAGTCAAATGCATTCAACAAAGCTAATTGAACAAATGAAAGTCAAACACATTCAAACAAAGGTAATTGAATCAAATGAAAGTCAAACACATTCAAACAAAGCTTTTTGAATCAAATGAAAGTCAAATGCATTCAACAAAGCTAATTGAATCAAATAAAAGTCAAACACAATCAAACAAAGCTAATTGAATCAAATGAAAGTCTAATGCATTCTACAACGCCAATTGTGATGTGGATTTAAACCCCTTAACTTAATAAAGAATCTAAAATCACACAAGTAACAAGCCCTTCGAATTTCGTTATAAAATCGAACAACTTAAAGATAACAAACCGGATAAGACTTTGAAAACGACCACTCCTGGAACGAATTCAACGCCTCTCAAATTACCTAGACACTCCTGGAACTAAGTACTTTGATGAACAAAACTTAGACTACTCCTAGAACTAAGAATTGAACGTTCTAATTATCAAAAAAACTCCTTGAATTGAAAACTAGCAAAAGAATTTGTAAGCAATTAAGCAAAACAAACAAAAACTTGTATTGAATTTTCTGGTTTTTGTTGTTGTGTACAAAGCCACGAAAAATCCCTTATTTATAGACTAAAACTAACTATTCCTAAGTCTATTCAAACTAGAAAAAACCCTAGCCTTGATCCCAAAGTATCCTAGATCGAATAGGAAAACTAATTCTAATGGAACTAGGAAACTAGTAATAAGACTAGTTCTAATTAACCTAAAACTTCTTAAAACAATTCCTAATTGACTTAGAAATTATTTTAAAATAAAAAAAAATTAAGAAGATTCCTAATTGCTTAAACCAAGAAAAACCCTTTCAAGTGAAAGGTAAAAACTTGCAAGCAAAAACTCTAGAAAAAACTAAGTAAAGAAAATCATGCTTTTCGTTCTGTCGCCGAAACTCTTTCACGCGCCACCAAGGTGGTGCACGCGCCAGACCAATGTCAAGGTGGGTCCAAGGCGGAGCTAGGGAGTCGGCGCGTGGGCCAGGAGTCGGCGCGTGGCAGCATGTGTGCTCGTCGGAAGTGAACTTCGCAATTTCTTCTTCTTTGTAATTCGTGCTTGTTTCTTTCCAATTTAAGCTATTGGATCTTTCCTTGTTTATTATCTTGTTTATTTTCTTGTTTGGGCAGCCCATAATGAAGCTATTTGGACCTTCTACAAGTGTCTTGGACCCTTCAAAAGAATTAGCCTCTTGATTCACAACAAATTGAATCAAATGAAAGTCAAACACATTCAAACAAAGCTTTTTGAATCAAATGAAAGTCAAATGCATTCATCAAAGCTAATTGAATCAAATGAGAGTCAAATGCATTCTACAAAGATAATTATATCAAATGAAAGTAAAACACATTCAAACATAGCTAATTGATTCAAATAAAAGTCAAACACATTCAAACAAAGGTTTTTGAATCATATGAAGTCAAATGCATTCCAAAAACCTAATTTAATCAAATGAAAGTCAAATGCATTCTACAAAGCTAATTGAATCAATTGAAAGTGAAAAGCATTCAAACAAAGATAATTGAATCAAATGAAAGTCTAATGCATTCTACAAAGCTAATTGAATCAAATGAAAGTCAAACACATTCAAACAAAACTTTATGCATCTAATGAAAGTCAAATGCATTCAACAAAGCTAATTTAATAAAATGAAAGTCAAACACAATCACACAACGCTATTTGAATCAAATGAAAGTCTAATGCATTCTACAAAGCTAATTGAATCAAAAGAAAGTCAAACACATTCAAACAAAGCTTTTTAAATCAAATAAAAGTCAAATGCATTCAACAAAGATAATTGAATCAAATGCGAGTCAAATGCATTTTATAAAGCTAATTAAATCAAATGAAAGTCAAACACATTAAAACATAGCTAATTGATTCAAATGAAAGTCAAACACATTCAAACAAAGCTTTTTGAATCACATTAAAGTCAAATGCATTCAAAGAAGCTATTTGAATCAAATGAAAGTCAAATGCATTCTACAAATCATATTGAATCAAATGAAAGCCTAATGCATTCTACAAAGCTAATTAAATCAAATGAAAGTCAAACACATTCAAACAAAGCTAATTGTATCAAATGAAAATCAAACACATTCAAACAAAGCTTTTTGAATCATATTAAAAGTCAAATACATTCAAAGAAGCTATTTGAATCAAATGAAAGTCAGATGCATTTTTCAAATCATATTGCAACAAATGAAAGTCAAATGCATTCTACAAAGTTAATTAATTCAAATGAAAGTCAAACACAATAAAACAAAGCTAATTGAATCAAATGAAAGTCAACCATATTCAAACAAAGCTTTTTTAATCAAAAGAAAGTCAAATGCTTTTAACAAAGCTCATTGAATCAAATGAAAGTCAAATGCATTCTATAAAGCTAATTAAATCAAATGAAAGTCAAACACATTCAAACAAAGCTAATTGATTCAAATGAAAGTCAAACTCATTCAAACAAGTTTTTGAATCAAAATTAAAGTCATATGCATACAACAAAGCTAATAAAGTCAAATGAAAGTCAAATGCATTTTAAAAGCTAATTGAATCAAATGAAAGTCAAACACATTCAAACAAAGCATTTTGAATCAAATGAAAGTGAAATGCTTTCAACAAAGCTAATTGAATCAAATGAAAGTCAAACTCATTCAAACAAAGCTTTTTGAATCGTATGAAAGTAAAATGCATTTAACAAAGCTAAGTGAATCAAATGAAAGTCAAATGCATTCTACAAAGCTAATTGAATCTAATAAAAGTCAAACACATTCAAACAAAGGTAATTGAATCAAATGAAAGTCAAACACATTCAAACAATGGTTTTTGAATCAAATGAAAGTTTAATGCATTCTATAAAGCTAATTGTATCAAATGAAAATCAAACGCATTCAAACAAAGCTATTTAAATCAAATGAAAGTCAAATGCATTCTACAAAGCATATTGAATCAAATGAAAGTCAAGCACAATCAAACAAAGCTATTGAACAAATGAATGTCTAATGCATTCTACAACGCCAATTGAATCAAATGAAAGTCAAACACATTCAAACAAAGCTTTTTGAATCAAATCAAAGTAAAATGCATTCATTAAAGCTAATTGTATCAAATGAAATTCAAATGCATTCTACAAAGCAAATTAAATCAAATGAAAGTAAAACACATTCAAACATAGCTAATTGATTCAAATAAAAGTCAAACATATTCAAACAAAAGCTTTTTAAATCATATAAAAGTCAAATGCATTCCACAAAGCTAATTTATTCAAATGAAAGTCAAATGCATTTTACAAAGCTAATTGAATCAATTGAAAATGAAAAGCATTCAAACAAAGCTAATTGAATCAAATGAACTCTAATGCATTCTACAAAGCTAATTAAATCAAATGAAAGCCAAACACATTCAAACAAAGCTTTTTGAATCAAATGAAAGTCAAATGCATTCAACAAAGCTAATTGAACCAAATGAAAGTCAAACACATTCAAACAAAGGTAATTGAATCAAATGAAAGTCAAACACATTCAAACAAAGCTTTTTGAATCAAATGAAAGTCAAATGCATTCAACAAAGCGAATTGAATCAAAAAAAGTCAAACACAATCAAACAAAGCTAATTGAATCAAATGAAAGTCTAATGCATTCTACAACGCCAATTGTGATGTGGATTTAAACCCCTTAACTTAATAAAGAACTAAAAATCACACAAGTAACACAAGCCCTTCGAATTTCGTTATAAAATCGAACAACTTAAAGATAAAAACCGGATAAGACTTTGAAACGACCACTCCTGAACGAATTCAACGCCTCTCAAATTCCTAGACCACTCCTGGAACTAAGTACTTTGATGAACAAAACTTAAACTACTCCTAGAACTAAGAATTGAACGTTCTAAATATCAAAAAAACTCCTTGAATTAAAACTAGCAAAAGAATTTGTAAGCAATTAAGCAAAACAAACAATAAACTTGTATTGAATTTTCTGGTTTTTGTTGTTGTGTACAAAGCCACGAAAAATCCCTTATTTATAGACTAAAACTAACTATTCCTAAGTCTATTCAAACTAGAAAAAACCCTAGCCTTGATCCCAAAAGTATCCTAGATCGAATAGGAAAACTAATTCTAATGGAACTAGGAAACTAGTAATAAGACTAGTTCTAATTAACCTAAAACTTCTTAAAACAATTCCTAATTGACTTAGAAATTATTTTAAAATAAAATAACAGAAATTAAGAAGATTCCTAATTGCTTAAACCAAGAAAAACCCTTTCAAGTGAAAGGTAAAAACTTGCAAGCAAAAACTCTAGAAAAAACTAAGTAAAGAAAATCATGCTTTTCGTTCTGTCGCCGAAACTTTGCTTTGCACGCGCCAGACCAATGTCAAGGTGGGTCCAAGGCGGAGCTAGGGAGTCGGCGCGTGGGCCAGGAGTCGGCGCGTGGCTGCATGTGTGCTCGTCGGAAGTGAACTTCGCAATTTCTTCTTCTTTGTAATTCGTGCTTGTTTCTTTCCAATTTAAGCTATTGGATCTTTCCTTGTTTATTATCTTGTTTATTTTCTTGTTTGGGCAGCCCATAATGAAGCTATTTGGACCTTCTACAAGTGTCTTGGACCCTTCAAAAGAATTAGCCTCTTGATTCA